>NC_136486.1:138406735-138436735 GCF_053919585.1 Euprymna scolopes
ATGGTAATTATAATGCTTCAAAAGAAACAAAGAAATTTTATCATTAATCTTGAAATGTCAAAGTAGTTTCCATTCCTTTGGGGATAGACACGGTGTCTCTTTTGAACGAACAAACACATCTTTCATTTCTGACGTTCAATTAAATTGGAAATTCGTCCGTCGCTTACCTGGAATAATTCCATGTTTCTGTCTGAAGACGACGTTATTTATTTTTTACGGAGATTTTTTTCAGGCAAATTTATACGATTTAATACCCGGTTGTATCATAGGTATTCATTAATATGTTTGGATCTCTGCTTAACTGGAATCAATACCCATATAAAAAGTTTGAATGTGAATATTTCTGACAGTCAGACATGTGTATGGTTCATAAAAACTCTTGGTTGCACATGTATTCTTAGCGCGCGCTCTCGTGTACAAGTATACTCTCACTTTAGATGCTATCAATATTACTTAAGAAAACACACCCACACACATATACACACACACACACACACATATATATATATATATGTATGTATATATATATACATATATATATATATATCACAAGTGGAATTTTTACACTTGCCAAGACGATGCCACTCAACAAGTTAACCGATTGCGCCATTAAATATTAGAATTTCTTAATTGTGATAGATGATATAAAGGGTTTATAATTGTGATAGATGATATAAAGGGTTTATTTGTGGTTCGGAATTTACAAATGAATTTACAAATGACAGAAAATCGAATTAGAATCGATTAGAATTTGAAATCAAAGAAATTTGATCGACAAGTCCAGAGGGGGTTTCTTATCCTATATATAGAACACCTACCTTTACCGGTCTATATACCTAATGGTGTTCGTTTGCTCCGAAAACTACCAAGATCACGTTAATTTACATTTAGACGTTTGGTTTATACTTTGATCAATATAGTCTTGGTTACTTGTTCCCCCTGTCGACTAGATACTGAAATTACTAAAATTAAGGAGATTCTACTCGATAATTGTCTACGCAGAATTCTTTATTGATAAATGCATTAAATTAAAAATCAGCCAACTTAATGAAGGTATAACCTTTGCCACTTTAAATACCCTGTACATTTAAGTTGCCATGGGTTGGTGGAAAATATGTGCTTCTAATTAATCAACTTAAACAGACTATCAACTATTGTTTTTCGTCTGCTCTACCTCGGTTTATTTTCAATACGAACCTGCATTTTCTTCCTTCAAAGAGGACGATTTTTCCCGCATTAAACTTAGCAATATTATATATATAAATTCCAATGTCAGTGTGATGTTGTCTATGTCGGACGAACCAGCGTTCATTTTGAAACAAGAATTGGACAAAATGTTTTTTCAAGTTTTCGTACTAAAAATAAGAATAAAAATAAAATTCTCCTGAATCTCACTCACAATAATTAAGATTCCGCAATCGGAAATCATTTATTGCATAACCCAAAATATGGGCAGGTATAGAAGGACCACTTTTTAAAAAATGTCATTTCGAGGCCGATCGAGTAGAAATTTGAAAACTCTCGAATCCGTCTCCATTCCACGCCCAAAAACCTGTCTCTGCAGGCAGAAGCTATTTGTTAATAGCGTAGATCTTTAAGGCGAATTATAGAGGGGTACATTTGATATGATCTCCGAACCCTTTTCTACTCCCCACCCTGTATATTTATATGCGGGTTATCATTCCCTATCCCTGATAGTTTAAATTATTTTTTCCTTGAATAATATTCATTATAAATATACATACATATGTTAATGAATTTTATTTGGTATTTCCCGCTTTCTTTTTCCTTGCACATATATTTTATAGTAATTGCAAATAAGCCGTTCTCATATTCATCATTAATTTAAATTTTCCCCCATATAGTCTTTTTTAAGAGGATGAAAAATATTATCGTTTTCCCCTGACAAAGATGGCTAAAGACGTCTACGGTCCAAAATAATTTTTTCTGTTATATATATATATATATATATATATATATATATATATATATATATATATATATATATATATATATATATATATATATAAACTTTTCGTCATTCAATATTTTTTTTTAAATTGTGACGTGAAATGGTCAAATTTCAAATTTGACCATTTCACGTCACTGTAGTTACACAGAAATATTTTTCTGTATCCATATGAATTCCCAGAACCGGTCCACCTTGGAATGTTATAGATGAGTATACAGAATCAATAATCGAAAAATCGTATTAAATAAATGACATTAATATGTTGGCCAAACTTAACCACTTTATATAAATTAACATTACATGTACTTTATAACCAAACGATTTTGCTGTATAAACTCAACAGTAGTGTCCTAGATAACTCTAACCACTTTAACATGCCTGGATATCTCCCACTCTGCCGTAAGGACTCTGACAGACATATGCACGGACTTGGAGTTTACATTCGTAATACCCTTCCCTTGACTAGAGAAACAAACCTAGAAACAGATGATCAAGCCTTTCTGTGCTTTAGACTAAACGTGCAACACAGTATTAGCTACTATTATTTTCTCTACCGCTCTCCCTCGACTCAGGACTGCTCCATAATAAACAAAGTATCTGACAGCATAGACACGGCACTGTCCCTCGACACTAGCGCACAAATACATGTGTTTGGTGACTTTAATGTCCACCACAAAAACTGGCTTGGATTCTCTACTCACACAGATGCAGCGGGCAGCACAACCCATAGCTTCGCTATATCTCACTCCCTATCACAAATTGTTACGTTTCCAACCCGTTTCCCTGACTAGGAAGAACAACACGCATCACTTCTAGATCTGTTTTTGACCACAGTTCCCGATGACTGCATAGCGAAGGCCCACAGCCCACTCGGGAACGCTGATCATGCAGTGATAATGGTTGAAATCGCCCTAAACTCTAGACCCAAAACTGAAGAGCCAGTGCTCAAAACAACGAGATATTATAATAAGGCTGACTGGGAAGCCATCAGGGAACTAATTAGAGATGCTCCATGGAAAAATATTTTCTCTCTCCCTGCTGAACAGTGTGCAAACGAGACCACTGACTGGTTCAAAACTGCAATCGAAGCGCATGTTCCCATGCGGAAATTTTATAGTAAGCCCCACTCTCCCCAATGGTTTACGTCGACTTGTGCAACTGCCATTACTCAAAAGCAGCATGCATACCGTAGGTTTAACCGACATAAGTCCAGTTCAAACAGACTGAAGTATATAGAAGCTAGAAATAACGTTAAGAAAGAAATAGCGACAGCTAAAAGAGAATTTACGGAAACCACTAAAAAGCGCATCGAAGCACAAAAACTAGGAACTCGAGACTTCTGGAAAATCTACAACAGTGTAGTAAATAATGGGCAATCAACAATTCCCCCACTAACCAACAATCACGAGGTTGTCTCCTCAGCAACCGACAAGGCTAACATGCTTGCCAGTCGGTTTGCCTCAAACTCCACACTGGACCCTTCCAACCACCCCCTACCTGACTTTCCTATGCGGACAGACGCCACACTAGACGATCTGAAAACCACCCCTGCTCAGGTGCATGCTATCATAAAAAACCTTGACACCTCACAAGCATGTGGACCCGATCTTATCCCAGCTGTGCTATTAAAAAAGTGCTCAGCCGAAGTAGCTCCAGTTCTCTCCAAACTCTACAACAAATGTCTTAATGAAGCTTGCTTTCCGGGCTGTTTGAAAACTGCTTCTGTTGTACCAGTATTCAAGAATTCTGGCGAAAGGACAGACCCATCAAATTATCGCCCCATTAGCCTCCTCCCACTTTTTGCCAAAATATTTGAGACCATAATTAACCATGCTCTAGTCCATCATCTTACAGATGCTAAACTACTGACTGACAAACAATATGGATTTAGACAAGCCCGTTCCACAGCAGACATCCTCACCGTGATCTCTGAACGTATATACCAATCACTGGACAAAGCGGGGGAAGGCAGAGCGGTAGCTCTAGATATATCTAAGGCTTTTGACAGGGTATGGCATGAGGGTCTCCTCAGTAAAATCAGATCATACGGTATCACTGGTAGAATACTTAACATAATTAAATCCTTCTTAGATAAGAGAAAAATCCAGGTAGTCCTCGACGGTCGCACATCTAAACAATATGATATAAATGCGGGAGTGCCCCAGGGTTCTATCCTTGGACCTCTATTGTTCCTGATATTCATAAATGACCTCCCCGACAACATTGCCTCTGAGATGGGTATATATGCTGATGACACTACACTCTATGGCAGACACGACAGGAAGACGAATGAACACATTTCTAAAGAAATGGCAGAAACACTAGAGGAAGACCTCCAATCTGTAGTGGAATGGGGACAAAAGTGGTTGGTCGCGTTCAATGCTGCCAAGACTAAACTAGTTTCATTCAATAATTACAAGAAACCCTCTCTACCACCAATAGCAATGGCCAACGACTCTTTATCTGAGAGTCCATCTTTCAAACTCCTTGGCCTAACGTTCACAGGAAACATGAGTTGGAACAATTACATTGAAGGCATTGCCAGGGCCGCTGCAAGAAAGGTAGGCTCTCTCTACCGTGCTAGAAAACTACTAACACCCGAAAGTATCCTGTACCTCTATAAGGCCACCATTCGCCCATGTATGGAGTATTGCTGCCACATCTGGGCTGGTGCATCTGCTACTAGTCTCTCGCTCCTTGACAAGGTTCAAAAGAGAGTCGCAAATCTGATGATAGGCCCTGAACTGGCATCTAAGCTTCAGCCTCTGTCCCATCGACGAAATGTTGCATCCCTCTGCCTGTTCTACAAGTATTTTAGTGGTGAATGCTCTGATGAACTGCAATCACTTGTGCCCCCACGACGCGAGCACCCTCGACAAACCCGACAGGCTACTAGATCCCACCCCCACACTGTAGAGGTCCCTAGATGTAAAAGATCTTTTTACTCCAATAGTTTCTTCCCCAGAACCGCAAGACTCTGGAAAACACGCTATGTGATATACGTATATCTGTACGTGATGTTGCCAAGCTAATCAAAAACCTTGATTCCAGTAAAGCAACTGGCCCTGATGGTATTCCAATTATAGTACTCAAAAAACTTCAACCTGAACTAGCGCCCATACTTACAAAACTGTTTAAACGTTGTCTTAAGGAGAATAGTTTCCCATCTCCCTGGAAAATCTCATCAGTATGCCCTGTATTTAAGAATTCAGGTGATCGCTCATCCCCCTCTCAGTACAGGCCAATAAGTCTTCTGTGCGTCATGAGTAAGTTGCTAGAATCTGTGTTAAATACAGAAGTAATCAAACATCTCAACAAAAATAACCTTCTTAGTGACACTCAATATGGTTTCCGTTCTGCTAGATCTACAGCAGATGTCCTTACAATTATATCGCATAGGATTAGCAAATCTCTCGACGGTGGCAATCTTTCTAGGGCAATTGCTCTTGACATATCTAAAGCCTTTGATAGGGTATGGCATAAAGGTTTACTTCATAAGATCGCTAGCTATGGTATAGCTGGAAAAGTCTTCTCAATTATTAAATCATTTCTTTCTGATAGGTTCATAAGAGTAGTAGTTGAGGGGCAAAAATCAGAAGCTCACAGTATTAATGCCGGTGTCCCTCAGGGATCCATCCTGGGCCCAACTCTTTTCCTGATCTACATTAATGATCTTCCAAATCATATCCTTACATCATTTGTAGACATTTATGCTGACGACACTACCATTTATGGTACCACATCTAAGACAGTAAACGAGCAAGTACTCTCCAATTCTCTCTCCTCTGATCTTGAGCATGTAGTACAATGGGGAAAGGAGTGGCTGGTTACTTTTAATGCATCTAAAACCAAGCTTCTCTCTTTACATCATCAACATTCTAATCCACATTTGTCATCAATTGAAATGAATGGCTCTCGTCTTCAGGAGGCCTCAAGTTTTGACAAGCTTCTGGGCTTGACCATTACTCCTGATCTTAAATGGAACGCGTATATCAAATCTGTTGCCAAGGCCGCTGGAAAAATGGTGGGATCTTTCTATCGATCCAGTAGATATCTCACTGCTGATGCTATTCTCTATCTATATAAGAGCCAGGTACGTCCAAGGATGGAATACTGTTGCCACATCTGGGCAGGAGCTGCTAGAAAGGACTTGGCCTGCCTTGATAGAGTTCAAAATAGACTTCGTAGCCTCGTAGGAGATGTCCTTTTCTCCTCCTTACAACCTCTATCTCACAGAAGAGATGTTGCGAGTTTGTCTCTGATGTATCGTTATTTTCATGGAAAGTGTTCAACTGAGCTTCAATCTATGGTCCCCCCTCGCCAAACTTTCACAAGAAACACTCGTCTAGCTGTAAACACTATCAATAATTTCCCCCACTCTTTATCTGTGCCTAAACCTAAACGTAGATTCCATGAACAAAGCTTCTTTCTTAGAACTGCACGCCTGTGGAATTGTCTTCCGTTTTCCTGCTTTCCGGCTGACTACAATATGGTTGTGTTCAAGTCTAAAGTAAATAAGTTCTTGATGAGCCGTTCCATATAAGTTATTAAATTTACCAAATTTTCATTACTAATGATTACTATATTGACCAACTTCTACTGTACACTCTTTAACCCTTATCCTTGAGTGGCCTCTGGGCCTTGATAATGTGGTGATGCCTTTGTAAAAAAAAAAAAAAAAAAAAAAATTCCATTCCAGGTCCCTGCTTCCCCAACAGTACTGACGTGCAGAAGTTCAAGTGTAACGTGAACCGACACCTTGCTGCCCAAATCCCTACATAGTACCCCAGTAGTTGTTGCCCCTGATAGTAGCCCCCTACACCAAAGTGGCAATTTGCCTTGTTTGGGGTGAAAATGTAATAAAAAAAATAAAAAAAAAAAATTTTGAAATTGACGATTAGTTTTAGAGCACAAGCGAACCTTGATACTTGACTTTTGAATAATTAACTTTAATTCAGATAATTATATAGAAATGTTTTTATATAATCAACAGTGCAAGATTAATTACAATGTATTGTTTGACTAAGATATTGTTGAGAGGCATGTAAAGCTATCACTCAGAAACTTGCGGTTGGTCTCAGACTAGAGCTGCCAATTAAACGATTAAATTGAAAAATGTGTGATTTAAACGTAATCCATGAAAATAAATTATCTAGACATTCGTTAAGTCTTATTTCTCCCTTAAAATGCGTGTATTTCTAAAAGTGTGGGTATATATATATATATATATATATGTTTGTGTGTGTATATATATGTATATATATGTATATATATAGGAATATATATATATATATGAATATATATACATACATATATATATATATATTAACCTACCAACCTGAAAAATGCGAGGGCATTTATAATGTGAAACACCATATTTTTCTATTGTCATGGCGATAACACCTTAACTTACATGTGAAATATCTTGGAATTTACCATGGATCCCGTTCCACGTTGCAGATATGGTCTGTTATGTACTCTCTGTTGCACTAGTTTTAATCTGTATTCACCACGAACACATGTAAAAGAAAGTATGTAAATAGTAATATCTGTTCGTTTATTTTTGTAATTGTTAATATATTTCGGTGCACCTGTACATGTGTTTCCTTAACAAAAGAGCATAATCGTGTTTATAAAAAAAACTAAAATAAGATAATTTTATTTTACATATTATGGAATAAAAATTGATTTAAAATCTTCCTCGGTAGGCGTTGGGTTCGGAACAATTTTATAACATGAAATGAACGCATGTCAGGTGAATTAAGCACACACACATACACACAGATATATATATATATATATATATATATATATATATATATATATATATATATATATAAATCATTCTTTCTGGAAACGAATCGTAGATCATTCCGAATCTCAAACTTTCATTTTACGTACCAAATATCAGTGGTCTTACGTAAAATGAGCTATGGATAATAAACCCCCTTCAAAGACAAACGACGTATTTCTGATTTTATTAACAGTTTCAGGTAATTTAATAAGACAACAAATTCATATTTTTTTTTGTTTCTCCCAGACTATATTACGTGGTGTATTGTTTAGCCTTATAGAATACTGACAGATCTTTCTAGGGGCTTATTGAAAACATCAATTTGTGTATCATAAAATATTATACGGTGTTGGGGTGTATAAAATTGCAAGTTACAAATCTTACCGGAGGAAAACTTCAAAATATACATTAAATTAAATAATTTGGAGACACATTTACTCTGTTAATAGATTTCAGAAATACGGTGATCTAACACAATATGCATTAAATTTAAAGAATAATTGCGATATCAAGTCATAGTAAGGAAAATTGCATAGAATAGTCAAAACTTTGAAATTACACTAACCACTGCTTGGCTTTTGTCAACAATTTTCGACTTAATGTGATTTCAGATTAGTACGGAAACTTATTAAAATTACGCAATTCGTCCTTCATCGTTGTAACGCTATCAAAAAAAAAGAAAAATTTCATAAATTATCTGAAGGAAATATAAGTATGACTCAAACATATTTGGGCTATTCGCATAAGAAAACACATTTTAAATATATACGCCTATTCACTTATTACTTAATAGATGTAAATATTAAAAAAAAAATCAAAATCCGTAAAACATTACCCAATTCATTTTTACAAAGAAGCAAATATGCGTTTTATGTGAGCCATAATGATTCAATACATAAATATCAGAGAATCATATCTGATAAGTAGAAATACTTACATTTTCTGGTATATTTGCTCTTCATAAATTCGTACTACAAAGTTTAATACATAAAATATTTGGTTACATATCTGAAGGACCTATATTTATGCATACATTTATTTCATGAAGAAAAACTAAAAAACAAACAAACAGTATTTAGTTTACTTTAAATACTACGAGTTATTACATAAACCCCCCAAAGAAACGTTTGAACATTGTTTCCCGAAATCTACAGTAATATTCAGTTTTCTTATAGAGATTATACTGAACACACAGAGTTGTAATGTTTTTAAATATTCAAATGTATAAATGATTATTTTATATGTAAGTTCGATATTTACAAATCAATTATAGATTACTGACGAACGATTTGATAACTCTAAAATGAAAAGATAACTGATATTGTTTAAGCTGAAATAATTAATTGACGTACTTTGTTTTTTATTACAAGATAATGCGTAAAATTTATTATAAAAATCTGGAAAAAATTGTAAAGTTAATAGTAAAAGGGATTCTAAGAAATCATTTCCTTAAAATATATTCTGCAACATATATACAATATTATTATATTATTAGAAAATACGTTGTGCGTCTGAATTAAGTTATCAAATACTCAGACCATACATTGCAGCAGGGGGGGGACTAAATAGAACATGCGTGTGAGAGAGAAAGACCTGCAGTACTGTGTCTTGACGTGAAAACGTAATAAAAATTCGAATAATTTTAAATGGAGAATATTTACAATTAAATAGGATCGGAAAACATAATAGACACAAAAAAGGTGAATAAAATAAGAAAACATAATAACGAATTATTATTTCTACATACATATATATATATATATATATATATATATATATATATATATATATGCATATATATATTAGGGTAGGTTAATTTTTCAATTTTATTTAATTTTAAAAAGAGGCATAAACCGAAAGGTGTGTATTAGTATATTAAGTACTCATACAAAAAATTAGATCAACTACTTCAGCAGTTTTTGAGCATTTGGCATCCAAGATCCTAAACAACGAACCACAGAAAATTCTTGTTTTCTGCATAATTTCGCTTGAATATTTGTGTGAAAAAAAAAATAATTTTATTATTTACATCACAAAATGTCCTTTTTATCATATAAAAATGATATGAATAAAATAAAATGATAATTAATCTTGAAATTGAAAATCTACCCCCCCCCCCATTTTCAGTATTTGTTTTAACTGCCATTTAACATAATGAATATAATATTTGAATAGGTTAAAAATTCATTTTTTTACTTCTATAAGTGAAAATATAACATACAAACTAATAAGGATAAACAAACACTATTTTAATAAAACTTAGTAAATAGAGTCAAACTACTCTATATATGAGCCTTTGGACAAAAATGACGATCTCAACTTTTGACTCAATAATTTTCCTATTATCTGTTTATGCCTTGCCTCAAAACCAAAAACACTCAGTAAAGCTTCTGTTGTTGACTGCCCGTTCCACACCCTGAGAATGTGAAGGCAACTCTGACAAGTCCACTTTAGTTCCATGTAATAAACAATCACGAAGTTCGGAATCAGAAAATTCCTCCGTCATTGCTGGTTCATAAATTCAACATAAAGTTAAATTTATTAACCCTGTCCAATGAGTGGCATCAAAATTTATAATCGGGATTCTTTTCAATCGTTTCCCGGTTGGTTGTGTATTCCTGAAAGAATATAAAAATTAACTGAATTATTAAAAAAATCTAATCTTCACTGCTTTAATAATTATGATGAAAATAGATAAAATGATCCTATAGATTACAATAAATAATTAAACCAGTGATATGACTAAATATTTACTTACCCAATGACCAGAATTCTTTTAAAAG
This sequence comes from Euprymna scolopes, assembly GCF_053919585.1. Lineage (NCBI taxonomy): Eukaryota > Metazoa > Mollusca > Cephalopoda > Sepiida > Sepiolidae > Euprymna > Euprymna scolopes. The sequence goes on from NC_136486.1 coordinate 138,417,285, forward strand.
CTTCTTCTCTTACTTCAACTTCCTCAGATTTGAGCATGGAATATAAACAGTTTTCGGGCAGCAAACAAAATGCATTCCATTTAATGTTTCTTAATGTGATCTTTTGGATTTCACCAGGCTGTTTTTAATCCTCTGGATCATATTAAAAATGTTCACTTTCTGCTTGTGTAATTTATTATATCTTTTAATTTCAAACCAGCAAGTGGCATACGCATTTACAACCAAATTTATAAGAGTCTGCAGTTTTGTTGTGAGTCTTTGTGGGTATGCGCCACGAGACCATAAACACATGAGCCTGATGGTCAAAGTTAACCACCTTGCTTGGTTTAAAGGGCCAATCTTCCATGAAGCATATATAGGGTCAACTTGACCTCTAGAAATGCCTACTGTGTATTCAAACAAAAGTCTTAGATCACAGCTGAGGTCATTTATTTGACCAATTTTTACAATTGAATCCAGAGGACTGCTAATGGGGGGAAATGCTATTTGGGGTAAATCATGATAATCATTTGAGCATAATTTCCCCAGGGGGCCACTGAAGGTTGTAGGGCCTTTTGTACAGCCATATAGGATTTTTAAAATGGCCTGAAGGGCAGTTCATTTTGATGCAAAGTGCAACCAATTTTATGTAGACTTTTTTTAAATTTCTTTTCGGAAATTGATACCAGTCCACCTACACATCCTTTGTTGGGATTAGTATTATCAACAAGGATGCCCTTTATTGAGCTCTCACTATTGAATTCCTTTACAACATCCAACATTTCATCTGCGCGAACAGCACCTGTTGCACCAGTTTTAGGTAAAATTCTATGAGTCAGGTAAAAGGCAAATACCGTTCAGGGCGCTTAGTTTTTTTTTTATCACAGACTTTTGTCCATTTTCATCGACAACTTTTTTTATATTGTAACGTGGCCTTATCAGGTATCCCGTCAATTCCAATACAGATAAGGTTCCCCACACTTTCTTCATGCTTTTATTGAGATGTTTCTTTCATTTTGGCTTTTATTCTGAACTTGACATTTATCAATAATAATATTTTTTATATTAATATTATGTATCAGAAGGTCTTATTATGTATCAGAAGGTCTATAGCCTTTAATTCAAAAGCAAAACATTAGCCAGGCTGGCTGTAACATTAGAAGATATGTACGGTTTGACTAATTCAAGGGCATATCTGGGAAATTTAGTAAGATTATAAGACCCTTTTTCATCCGTTTGTGGCTGGAAATATTCTTCTTCTAGTTCTTCACCTGGGCAAGATGGGGAGTAGGGAACAGAAACAATATCCTGGAGATTTGATGTTGAAGATGTTGGTGTTGGTAATTTTTTTCGTAATCTTTTTTGTTCCTTTTTTCTTTTCTAAATAGCGCATTTATCGATAGGACCAAGTTAAAAAGTACCCTTAAGCCCTATTTTGCCCCTCTGATCCTGTAAATATTCATGATCCTCAATTGGAACCTGAAATATTAGATTATATTTATATTATATTTTAATATAACTAAAGAGATTTACATAAAGATATGCATGAAAATTAAAGAGGAAACATTTGTTTAAATATTTAAATAATATTTGGAAATTAATTTCGATATAAGGTTGACTAACAAAGACATTTCAAAACAAAAATAGAAAAAAACTTTGCCTTTTTTTGAAAAGGGCAAGTGCAAATAATGTGCTCACTGCAGCAATTTTCTTTATTGCATTTTACTCGATAATCCTCACAAGGTAGAACAGGTAATCCGCAACAACTGGATGAAATGTCAAATAATAAATCAAGTTTTTTCCGTCAAATGTTTCACTTTCGAGGCATGGAGAGATTTTCGATTTATTTGTTTGGCTTTCTCGAAGCATAATATACTCACCTTCTTTAAAACAATCCGTTCTGTTAACAGAGGTAAACGCGGATTAACTGCCTTCTATATAACCACTACATCTTTGTTATTAATTTATTAATAGCAAAATTTTAACAGTGAGGATAAGTATTCTTTAAAGATTAAACATATTGAATAATTTGTCGGTAAATTGGAGGCTCCGTGTTATTTAATGGTGCAGGTGAGCCTCCAAATTTCATAACATTTTTATTGCGAGTTGCTGAAATTGCAGATTTTCTGGACATTTTAAATAAGAAACCTAAAAAAAATGTATTCAACAAAAATAAAACGCAAAAATATATTAAATAATTTGAAAATGTGAAAGAAATACATTAATCTTAAAAAGTAATGTTTTTTTACACTTACCTTCAAAATAGAAACCTTTCGAAGTTCAGCATGTAAAAAAGCTTTTTAATGATTAAAAACTGACTTTAAAAATATAAACAAATCAGAATATCAAAAAATGGTATGTTCTTCACTAGTTAAAGATTCTTTTTGTTTAATTGGAAAAAAAACCCCAGAGATAATCATTATAATTAAAAGCGTAAAAACAAACACGCGACGAATAACAATTGCCGGGGGAAGTAAACAAGCTTTTTAATGATTAAACACTAACTTTAAACATATAAACAAATAAAAATATTTAAAAATGTTATAGTCTTTAATAGTTAAAGAATGTGTTTTTATTTATAAGAAAAAAAGTTACAATTAAAAACGTAAACAAAAGTTATAATTAAAAACGTAAACAAAACCACGAGGCGAATAACAATTGCCAGGGGGAAGTAACTTCGACCGGTGAATAGTGTAATATTACCCTATTAATTAAACGTTATATGTAAATACATACTCGTATAATTATTATATTATTTTTATTTCTTTGTAATTTTAATATTTTCATTTAATTGATGAAAAAATTGATATACTAAACATAAAAATATTTATTAATTAGTGTTTTTTATGATTTCATTTTTGTTAAAACACGGATTTTATTTAAGCCGCACATATTTCCCTTTGCACTAATATTGTGATAAGTAGCATCATTTAAACTTCCAAAATCCACCTACCTTAATATATATATATATATATATATATATATATATATATATATATATATATATATATATATATATATATATAAATGAGTGAATGACAAAAGTCTATAGTCCAAAGATAATGATGTTGACCATCTTACAATTTATTCCTTTAATTAAGTTGACATATACAATTCTTGACAGTATTCGTTTCTTAGCTCAAAAGCAATCACATAATTATCATATCAATCAGTGTATCTATTTTGCCCTTAACTCACCAGAAGAAATATCACATTTAATCAAAAGGAAATGAAATGCGTTTCGACATGATTAAAATCCGAAAAATAACGCAATGTAAACATATTATTAGGTATTTACAGCTTTTCGTCCACGTTTCGGATTTTAATCATGTCAAAACGCACTTTATTTCCTTTTGATTGATGGCTTGTTGCTATTCCGTCTGATGAGTTAAGGACAAAATATATACATTAATTGACATAATAATTAAGTGATTGATTTTGTGAAACAGAACAGATATTGTAAAGAATTGTAAATGTCAACTGAATTAAAGGATTACATTGTAAAATGGGCAACATCATGAACTTTCGAATATGATCCTTTGTCCATGCATTCACTATATTGCTCTGTAATTACATGGAGCTTCTTAACTAAGGATTACCATATATTATAATTAAATAAAGTATATGCTTACTGAAAAATAAATATAAACACATATATATGTATATATATGCATATATATATATATATATATATATATATGCGTATATGCAATTGTTTAAAAAAAGATAATTTATTATGAATATTCTAGTTCAGAACCTTTACACATGCGCTATTGTAATTACAACGTGCGTTAATAAATGCAATATGACCATTTTGATGTATAATATTATAACTTGTAAAAATCAACTGAAAACATATATTAAATCAATTCCTGCTCGAAATCTAACCTAAGCCACAACTAAAGCACGATTGTATATAGGGTAACGTATGAAAAAGTGATGGTTACATGGTTTACCTTATTTTATATGAACTGGTATCGCCCACATTAAATTTGAATTGCACATGTTCCAATTTCGTAAATGATGAAGGCGGGGATTCAGAAATTAGAGTTCGTGCAGTACGAAAAAATGTGCCAATGTGCAATGGATTTTAACTGATGTCAACCGGTTTCTTGTTAGCGTCCTATCACTTGATTAGCGCGGCTTAAAACTGAATAAAAACATAACAATGTTATGACAATTTGGAGAAGTAACGAAGATGTTTTCTAGTTTGAGATGACAAACAATGAATCAGGAAATGCAAAATTGAACTATTTCGCAAGAAAAGAAAACCACCCTAATGTCAATTACGCTGGCAAATTTCACAAATCACGCACGAATTGTTTATAGATTTCTGTTAATTTAGTTCGTTACGATGACAGTAGCAACAGAAATGTGTTAACATTGATGATTTTCAGATGCAATACTTCGAGAGCCAGCATATTTAGTAATAATATAAATGTTTATTTGAACCATTTGGATTCGAGGTAAAAGCTAGATATTCATATACATCTTTTTGTAATACTTATCATGAGCCGTAATATTGATCTTAATCATCTTTACCAGTGTTTCCTGTAGCTATATCGTAGAAAGTTTTGTTATCTCTCTGGTTACACGTGTATCGACATTTAATTATATTTTTCATGTACACTCCATTTTTTTCTCCATTATTATGATGTATATTCCATTTTGTTCTCCAAATGATCACAAATAATCACAAATATGTAAACTCAATAAAAGATCATAAAAGATCATAAATAATTAAATTCAATAAAAAAATTCATGTACACTTTCAGAGTAATCATAAAAAATCATAGATGCATTTATATCACACTTATTTTATTAGTAGTAGTTTTTATCTGTGTTTCGATGAATCGTTGAAATGTAATAAGTAACATATAAGACTAAGCGATATTCATGTTCCTCGGTAAAAAAATATAAACTAATATTCTTTTGGTTATAAAAAGAATGCAAGTGATTGTAAATAAATAGACACCTTTTTAAAATAATTAGGCTTGAAAACTTAGGTCTAAAACAATTTTCAACCATTTCTTGTATAAACACGCTTTATAACCCAGAGCACACGAGTATATATATATATATATATATATATATATATATATATATATATATATATATATATATTTGACGATATATATATATATATATATATATATATATATATATATATATATATCGTCAATTTCGAACTTAAAACTATAGGAAAAATATAATAGCGTTAATATAATAGGAAAATTACTTAGGCTAGATAAATACTCACTTCTCCAAGTATTGAAAGATTTGGAATGTTTTAAAGTCATTTTTAAACGTATTTTGATATTTTTAAACGTTATTCGATATAATTAAGCGAAAGATTCGAATTAAAAAAAACAAAACTTTAAAGGTATTTTCGAAATTTTTAAACGTAATTCGATATAATTAAACGAAATTTAAAGTTTTAAACCGATACCAATATAAATTTTGCATTTTTTGTTTATACATAAGTAAAATTATATTTTTAAATTAAATTGGTTTCAAATTAAAATCGATTTATATAAGGGAAAACTGTTTTATATATAAAATAATTTTTCAATCGAAATTAGATTTTAAATTTAAATAATTCAAAGTATGCAGTTAATGAAATCATCATCATCCGATAAATAAAGGGGGTCGGGGAAATGTAACAAAATGAGATTTAAACGTGAACTCGCGAGGTATATATATTTCACACTTCCGGTTATAAAATAGACGAATATTGGCTGAGTAGAACTTGACAAGGATATTTTAAACGGTTCTTATTACGGGATTGAAACCGACAGTACCAATGACTTGTCTCATCTAACAGCTTTCTTTACACAAAATATAAATAGGATCTTACATTTCGGATTTTCCTTTTAATTGAGCACTCTGCTGGATTTCTTTTTCCCAAAAAAACAATCACATATATCGTCATATTAACATTTATTGATCTTAGCAATGTTTCTTTGTTACGATCGTTAGATTCAAAATCCATTGAAGGCGATAAATTATTTAGAGATATGCGTAATAAATCAACATAAAAAATAAACTCTTCAATTCAATCAGATTATATTCGCTCTCCAAATATATATTTGTAACTCAATTAATAGGTAAAATTGAGAGAAGGCATATAAGTTAAAAATCCTGAAAATATTACAAAAATATGTATTAATCAAATGAAACTATCAACAAACATACCAATAATAGTTGTGGTTTGCTCAGTATAGTGTAAATAAAAATGTTTATTATCAATTACAAAATGAGATTAAGAAAATACGAATTAGATAAAGAAATATTACGACTCAGAAATATAGGTTAAATTTAACTTAATTCAGTACATGAATATATATATATATGTATATATATATATGTGTGTGTATATATAGATGTGTGTGTTTGTGTTTCTCTCTCTATATATATATATTTATATATATATATATATATATATATATATATATATATATATATATATATATATATATATGCGCCTGTGTGTGTACATACATACAATTTATATCCTATGCACTTGATCCAATTTCTCTCTCTAGAAAAAAAAACATAAGAAAGTATATAACAAGTAAGATGCTAACTCTGATACCTTTTCATCGTTACTTATTCCGCCTAGAGCATTTCCCCATTTTAAAAACAAATAATTTTTTTTCAGTTTCTATTTGTCTCTTTTCTGTATTTGATGATTTATTTGTTTTATTTTTGTACTATTTAACGAAACACGTGTAAGAAGAATTTTACAACAAATAAAATTTATATTATGATGTATACACATTTTTGTTTTGGTATGTTTTATATTAGAATATGCCATATATGATGAGATGCATTTACATCGCAATTACTTTATTTTTTTATGATTATATTTACATGTGTTTCCTTGAAGAGTAAAACATCACCAAATAAATCCTCAGAGACAGATTAATGTTCCGTGAAAAACGAGAATTGCGGTAAAAATTATGAAGATTCTTTTCCTGACACAAAGTCAATCTACTCTGTATGCAATACATCACAAATAATACAGCAGAACTTACATCTGTTTTACGCACAGAGGACATATGATGATCAAAACATATTTTCTCATTCTAATATATTATGGAAAAAGAGAACATATGACACACCTTCATGATTTAACTGTCCGAGTAGAATCCCGATTCATTCCCGTAGTTTTTTTCGGATTTTATTTTACATATGCGTAAACGGTTTTAACAATTTTACAGACAACTTATTCAGACTAAAACACATATGACTTTACACATTTTATTGATTAATTAAAATCTTTAAGCCGTACATCTATTCAGTTTCCTTATATCTGATTAAACCTATTAATACTTTCATTTAATTAGTATGGTCTGACACGCTGTACATCATGAAAAAGGGTTACATATTTTAACAGCAGAAAAGAAGATTTTAGTATGTTTATTAACAAAATTTGCATCCACCATTAAATTCTTTATAATTATATATTTTTACGAATTTATATTTAACGTGCAGAATAGTATATTGAACACGATGGTGGCTTGCAAACTAACGTGTAAATATATTTTGTTTCGTAGACAAAAATCAAAAGAGTGAGACTGCAAAAGCCTGGCAACGACGCTGAAGCCAGCGTTTAATAGATTTACTATCACAAATTACTAGGCATGTATATTGGACTAGAATATCTGATTCACTCGCGAAAAAGATAAAATAATTGCTTTGAATGGCTTATATAATGCGAAATTCTGTTAGCTGGACAAATTGCAGGAGCTAAATATGTATATTGACCGATTGAAAAATCAAACTATTTATATGTTGTTTGATTGAGGAATTTTTCCACGTACGTATAAAACAAACAGCCAGCCAAAGCTTGTGTGGGAAACACTAATGCACATTCATGGGGTTGGTATCATACGAATTTTCGTTTTTACGCAAATTTCCGAAATATTTGTTTTGTAGATTAGCACCGAAGTCTTTTTTTATATTGATGCTATGGAATAACCTTACATCTCTTTATAGATAAAATAAACTATAGATATATTGACCCTCTCACGTGACAGAGAGAGAAGGATAAACGACAGGAAGAGAATAAGAAAATATATCGAGTAACTCTTATGTCACATATATTCCCTTGTAAATAAACCCCTTTGTCTTTCACCCATATCCCCGTATTCCTTGCTGCATACTTATTTAAAGTAAGGATGTAACAAAGGGCGACAGGATTCGAATTCACAAAAAGGAAACTAAGCCAAAAACATATTGGAAAACGAAGAGAAAAACACCGCAAGGAGAAATTCAACTACTGAAAAAAAGCTAAGATGCACACAAAATGTGAGCTATATATATTTTTTAAATTCAGTCTGTTACAGCCCAACTGAAAAAAAGAGAAATTGACAGAAACATTTTAAAAAGTTGTCCATTTGAAATTTCTTTTATTTCATATGAAGAAAGAATACGGCGGAAAGAACGCATATATCCTGTTGTTGGTGTGAATTTCGTGTGAGTAACCGATTCCAACAACCTTGTCTAAAAAAGAATGTTTGTTTTGTGGTTTAAAAAATATTCGGTGTATTTATTTAATGCTTTGTGAGAGACTGTTAACCTTTTGTTTTATTACTGTCTTCAAAAACACTTCAGCATGGAACATTTAGCCGAGTTTACAAAAAACGATAGAATTAGCACTGGCGGCTCAACAAAGTCAGATGGAATTTTTACAAAATAACAATTAAAAAAAAATGAAGTATTACAAACAATTTTAATGGAGCAAGAAGAAAAAAAAGATTGTCGGTTCACTCCGGAGGGAATTGCAAATTCGCTGACAGAATTTGTATATGAAACAACAAATGGCTTAACGTTTCCAGCATATTATCCTTGGTACGAAAATATTTTTCCAAACGATGTCAAGCCTGGTCGGGTGAAGAAAAAATATTTAACTGTTGCAAAAACTGGGTTCCAAGAAAAATACCAAGTATGCTAATTTTATTCCCCCAAGGAAACTCGAAGATATTTCTTTTAAAGAGATTATAGAAATTTTATCGAACGTTTCGGGAAACGGGATAGTTTATTTTATACTCGTTATAGGTGTTTAATTGGTTTGAAACAAGATGATTAAGACTTTATCGCCTTTGTTGGGAGAGTAAATGCCCAATGCGAGATATTTATGTTGAAAGGCCTAAATGCTTGATATTTGTTCAAGGGTTAACATCCTCGAAGGATAAAGAGATTCCTTCTAGGATATTATCCATTATGAACCAATACATAGAAATAATCTTACAGAAAGTTACCGAGGAATGCCATAAACTGTTAAATTTAAATCAGGATAATACTAGTATCGAAAAGAAAAATATTGACAAAATACAAAGTGTAAAGCAAGGTGACCACTATGTAAAACATGCTGTGAGACGTGTAAAGGCAAGAATCACTTCTCAAAAAGTGATATTTCAAAAGCAAAACATGCTATAAGTGCGTTTGTAAAGGACACAAGTCAACAGTTTCTCAAAATGGAGAAACACTTTAAGCCTGAAATAAAGACCATTCATTCTAATAAAACAGTCCATGTATGGTAAAAAAGGAAATATATTGAAGTTAGAATTAATGATCTGAAAGTATACTGTCTTTTGGATACTGGAAGTAATTGATGAAAAACAGGGAAGGAAATTGGTCCTCCCAAGCTGTAAAACACAAAAAAAACTGCCAGAGAAATGTCGGATATCGATTACAATTTAAGGGTGAATTTTATACTAATGTGACCCTGAGTAAAAAGACGTGAAAAACTAAAATGTATGTATAAAATTGATAATACTTTTAAATTAATAGGAGAAACCAATAAACTTATTTTTCAAAAGAGTAAATGTGACAGGATTTGAAAGTCCCAACTGACAGGAAGATTTGTTGGGGATTTGAAGAAGGATTTTAAAAATGTATTTTCTAAAAGGCTGGGTTGCTGCACTTAAACGGAAGTGAAATTTGAACTGAAAGATGAAGTGAAACCGGCGTTTAAACCCAAAAGTAAGGTACCGTATTCGGCATTAGAAACAATCGAGAAAGAATTAAATAGACTCGAGGAAATTGTAGTAATTAAAGGTTGACTACTCTGAATGGGCATCACCCACAGTATGTGAAAAAGAACTATTTTTAAAATCAGGGTATGTTGAGATTTTTCGAGGGACTGAATGATTCCTTAAAGGGTCATAACTATCCACTCCCTACCCCTGAGGAAATATTTTCTAAGTTAAATGGAGGAAACATTTTCACAAAATTTGACTTATCAGAAGCATATTTGCAGGTCAAAGTCCACGAAGATTGTTCTAAATACCTGACAATGAATACACATAAAGGAGTATTCCACTAAAACGATTGGTGTTTAGGTTGAAAGTAGTACCAAATTTATTCCAACAACTTATGGTTGCCATGCTAGCAGGCTTGGATTTTGCAATGGCTTATTTAGACGACATTTTGAGGAGAAGCAAAAATGTTGATGAACATACAAACCATATTCGGAAGGTATTCGAGAAAATAGAAGATTATGGATTTAAAGTAACTCTCGAAAAATGTAATTTTGGTATGGACAAGATTGAATATTGGGACATATAACTGATTGGAAAGGTAGAAGACCTAACCCAAATAGGGCAGAAGCAATTAGAGACATGCCTAGACAAGACAATGTAGTGTAGTTACATTCATTCTTGGGCCTAGCAGACTACTATAATTATTATATCCCAAATATGCACGAACTAAGAGAACCACTAAATGTATTATTGAAGAAGAATAAACAATGGCCCTGGACAAAAGAATGTGAGGAAGCATTCCAAAAAATTAAAAGAGGTTTGTTATCGGATTTAGCGTGAGCACATTACGATCCGAAAAGGGACTTAATTGTAGCGCCAGATGCGAGCGAATACGGTTTAGTAGCGGTGCTTCTACAAAGAATGGTAGGTGGATCTACTAAACCAATTTCTCACGCCTCGGGTTTTTTTTTACTCGTTGAAAGAAAGTACAGTCAGATAGAAAAAGATGGTTTGGCGATTTTGTATACCGTGAGAAAGTTTCATAGATTCATTGATGGAAGATCTTTTGGAAATGTACCATAAACTATTACTATCGATTTTTGGTTCGAAAAAAAGGAGCCCTCCTCATAAGGCAAATAGATTACAGAGATGGGATATTATTTTGTTCAATTACGATTTCAAAATGAAATACCTAGCATCTAGTAAAATTGCACATGCAGATGGTGTGTTGTGATTAACCCCCAGTAAAACTGAATTTGAAGAAGCTGTTATAACAGCACTAAAAGAATAAAATGAACTAACAGATTTATTAATAAATACTGTTAAGGATCTTCCTGTTGCACTTGAGGAAATAAAGAAAGCAGCGAAAACATATATTAAGATAAAAAAAAACAAGTGTAACAAGACGAAAAGAATAGAAAAGGATTAAAAGTGTTTCCATTTTCTATGTCATGAACTCTGATGTACGTAGACAGAACGGTAATACCGCAAGTATTACAAAGGAACTCGTAAAAGAATTCCACATGGGGCATCCTGGAATCTGCAGAATGAAGGCCCTAATGAGAAGATTCACATACTGGACAGGAATGGATCAGGACATTGCGAAAATGGTGAAATTATGTAAAGGTTGCCAACTAGCCGCAATATATCCTCCCCCATACGGACGCAACCATGGCCTAAAACAGATTACCATGGACACGCATCCATATGGATTACGCAGGACATCTGAAGGGATATCATTACTTAGTAATTGTAGATAGTATGTCAAAATGGACAGAACTTTTTAAATACAAACACCCTACATCAGCAAACACAATAAAAGCGTTGGACGAGGTATTTAGTCTGTTCGGAGTTTCGAAAACAATTGTTAATGATAATGGCACTGTGTTCACAGGTCAAGAATTCAAGCACTACTGTGATACACTAGCAATTAAAAACATTACAGCACCAACTTTTAACGCTCGATCAAACGGACAAGTGAAAAGATTTGTTGATACTTTTAACGAGCTTAAAACTGGAATAAGAAAATCGACTCGGTAAAAACACATTCATAAATTCTTAGCAATATATAGAATAACACCAAAAACAAATACAAATGCTAAATTAGCCCCAGCTGAAATTAAGTTTGCCAGGAAGGTACATTCGGTCTTCGACCGGTTAATCCCAAGAGAAACTGTTACAAAAAATATCAAGGATAATGTAAGGTACAAGACTTACAATGGCGGGGATAAATTTTTCTTCAAAAATTATCGGACAGGGAACAGTTTTTGGGAAGAAGATATAATCTCAAGAGAATTGGAAGAATGGATTATTTTATAAAAGACCCCGATACATAGAAACAGTCAGAAACCAAGAGTTACCAATGGAAGTGCTATATGACACTTTCCATATAGCACCTCCAAACAAGGAATTACCAGTAACTCACAAATCCAGTCACTCTCCAAAAGTAAAAGAAATTGGTAAACACGAATGGTGAGGGAAAGGAAAAGGAAAAGGACCGAATTTTTCTGACAGATTCTAAAAAGGAACAAATGGGAGAAGCAAAATTCTATCGAAGAATTTAGCTTATGAGGACGGTGATGTAATGGGATAACCTAACATTCCTTTCAAAGATAAAATGAACTATAGCTATACTGACCGAGAGAGAAGGAAAAAAGACAGGAAGAGAATAAGAAAAGATGTAGAGTAACTATTATGTCACATATATTCTCTTGTAAATAAACCCATTTGTCTTTCACCGATAACCCCGTGTTTCTTGCTGTATTCTTATTTAAAGTATGGATATAACATAGATATACAAGAAAAGATTATGTGTGAAGTGATACTTATCTAGGAATTGGATGTGAAAATTCTTAGAGTTAAGTTGTGATTGCTACGTTATTTAAAGCCTTACGCAATCTAAGAAGGCGCTTTAATCTATCCATATAAATAAAACAGTAGACGTATGTGTGTATAAATATCTAACAAATAAACTCTCTGAAATTCCCAGGAAATAATATTCATGCACCAAGGCTGGTTTATAGCGAATAATATATTTGCTTACATGCATGTATATCGCATACAGACATCGGCAAATTTACATGTAAAATGTTCATTAAGAATTAGCTGACATTTTGTTTTTGTGCGCATGCGCGTACATTTGTTTTTTTATCAGGCTGGAACACGTGGTTCTTTTTAGTTTCAATTCTAACTGATGAGACCAACTCATTTTTTTATGTTTTTGTATTAAAACAAACAAGCAAACAAACAAGAAATAAGATCATAGGTACATTTTATTCGCGGTTTGGAATTTGCAAATATGAAAACGAACCTATATATCTTTTTTACGATCACATATTTACTTAGTTTCATACATTATTTTAAGACGGAGGAAGAAGAGATGACACACGGAATACGAACAGTGCTGAAATAATAACATTATTATTTAGAAAGCTATTCTTAAAATGGGAAGGGGAAGGTATTATTTAAACTATTCCGTACTTTCACCTGACAATTTATTAAAGAAGAAACTGACAAATATTATGTCTATTTCTGTTTAGTATTAGTTAACATTAAGATCTGTTTCTCAATCCGATTTCTTGATTAGTTTATTGCAAAGAAAGTGTTGCATAATCACTAACTACCCTTTGAAATATTTATTTTGGGAGTAGCATGAATTTTAAATCTGGTGCTTAGCATGAATTTTAAATAAGGTTCTACTACAATGTAGTACACATATTCAAAAAATACAAACAATTTACAATTAAATCCTGTATTTCGAAAAACTGCTGACTCATTTTCTGGAAGTGATATCATGTGTTGATGATAAGGGGAAGGACAAGCACGATTATGTTGCTTTAAGAAAATACTCTGGAGACTGCCAGGGATTGCCAAATGTTCTTTTTTAGGTGAGGTTCGTGTGTTGTGAATTAGTGCCTGTTCATTCTCCCAAGCATTACCCCCACTTTTTCTGTTCATGGAGAGGAGACCAGTAGATAATTTTGCTGAAATGTCGCTTCCAGGACAGATACTACATTTGATCCAAGCCAAAAGGCTGAGTAAGCGTAATATAGTTTTCTAGAAAGTATTACCTCCTCCAAAAATACAAAATACAAAATAACCGACACAGCATATATTTTAAGATGTGGAGAGGTGAATATGGAGTAAGTACCGGTAATTGCTGAAACAGTTGATGATCTCACAAATACTTTATTTCCAATATATTTTTAAAAGAAGTGTGAATTCGGAGTCAGGCCCGGAAACGGCTGAAGCAGTTTACGATCTCCAAATTACTTCATCTAATATGTAAAAGCTGAACCAGTCTACGATTTAGACATTACATTATTTTATGCATGTTTTTAAAATAGTGGGGTGGGGAATATGAAATCAGGCCAGAAAATAACCGAAACTGTTTACGAGTTAAACATTCTTATATTTCATTCAATAATTGTCGAAATTAGTAACATATTCAGGAAGTATGAAAAATGATGAAATGTGAGTTAATTGATTGGTGTGTTTGTAATGAAATAATCGGCCTCAACAATATATCAACGTTATTATTTTCGTAAGAGGTGGCCAAAATGTGGGTTAAAATTAAGAAAAATTATTGTTGAAATTAGTAACATATCCAAGAATTATGAAAAATGATGAAATATGAGTTAAGTGATTGGTATTTTTTTTAATGAAATAATCGGCCCAGACATTATATCAAAGTTATTCTTTTCAAAAAGGGGGGGTGTAATGTGGATTAAAATTATGAAAAATGGTTGTCGAAATTAGTAACATATCCAAGAATTATTAAACATGATAAAATGTGAATTAATCGATTGGTGTGTTTGTAATGAAATAATGAACCCATACAATATATCAGAGTTATTATGTTCGAAGAGGGGCCATAATGTGTGTCAAAATTAGTAACATATCCAAGAATTATGAAAAATGATGAAATGTGAGTAAATATATTTGTGTTTTTGTAATGAAATAATAAAGCCAGACCATATATCAAACGTAATCTTTTCGTAAGGGGAGGGGCGATAATGTGGGTTACAATAATAAAAATGATTCTCGAAATTAGTTACATATCCAAAATTTATGAAAAATGATAAAATGTGAATTAATCGATTGGTGTGTTTGTAATGAAATAATCAACCCAGACAATATACGAGCATCAATGTTATTATTTTTCGTAAGAGGGGGCGATAATGTGGGTTAAAATTATGAAAAATGATTGTCGAATTAGTAACATATCCAAGAATTGTTAAAAATAATGAAATATGAGTTAATTGATTCGTCTGTTTGTAATAAAATAATAAGCCCACCCAATTTATCAGTTTCCGTAGATAGTCAAGAGTATTTTCCGTAATTTTCAATGTTAACATTGTTGTTGTAGTAGAAAGACACATTGGTTATGTTGCTTTTTTACGTGCTCTAGAGTTCTCTGTGAATTAACAAACCTTCACTTTTGGGGTGGGACTGGAGAGAGTAATGCCCATTTTGGGGTGACGCAATCTCCCAAAATGTCATATTCCAAAAATATGGAATAACTATGAAATCATATTCCGGAAATTACATCGTTTCTCTTACTGATGTGTTGCTGGCGGCGGTGGTAGTAAGGGGGGGGGAGAACTATATTTTTATTGAAAATTGTGATAAAGTAAAAGTTGCCTAATGATCATTCGCATCAATGCATTTATGTAATTATTTGGAAAACCTGCTGAGTTATGGTCAAGAAATGATATTATTTCACTTAAAATGATGCTGTCAGTATAAGGGAGGGAAACACACAGTAATGTGGAATTTGGTAGTGAGGCAAGGGTTGCCTAACCACAAAACTTCTCAATATATTTGTTTATTTGTTTGTAATCTTCTAAAAATGACGTTTTTTTTTTTCAAAAAATTTTGATCGTCGGTAGTGGGGAAAAGTGAAACAGAATAATGAAGAATTTGAAAATTAAGCAAGGGTTGTCTAATCACTTAACTTTGTCAGTGTATTTATGCATTACTTTTAAAATCCTGCTGAAACATCTTCCAAAAATGACATAATTTTCTTACAATAATAGTGGCGATATTTAGGAAAGAAAGAAACGGAGTAATGTTGAAATTTATTGTGAAGCAAGGGTTGAGAACTCATTAACTAACACAATGTATTTATGTATTAATTTGGAAATCCTAATGATCAATTTTCTAAAAATGATTTCAATTTCCTTAAAATTATGGTAGCCTCGGTGAAAAGAGAAATTATTTCATATATGTTGTACAATACCTGTCGAGAGTATGTTAAATTATTATATATATATATATATGTATATAAATCACCCGTCCAAAGCTAGGTAAACATATTTTAATTAAGTGTTATAAATTACCCGTTCATAAAAGGTAAAATTATTTCGTATACATTCGGCAAATTACCTGTCCTAGGGAAGGTACAATTATTTCATACATGTGTAATAGCCGTTCTAGGGTAGGTAAAATATTCTTTTCCTCGAAATAAAAATGATACATGCACATTAAACATTCCTTTCCCCAAGGAATAACAATTATATTCAAAGTCAACGTCAATTTCCCCATTGTTTATACATCCCGAGCAACGTTTGGTAACCCAGCATGTATAAGATTAAACAATGGCACTATATGTTATATTGATAATATTGATGTATACAAAGAAATGTTGACTAGACGTTAAATATCAACCCAGATCATTTTAACATTTTGTTCGGCAGAGGAGACATATGGAAACAATTCTAATTGTTCAGCTTAGAATTAATTTACAATTTAAGAAAACGTGATAAGCACTAGTACAAGTCAATACTTACATCTATTGAATGTCAAAAATATTAAATCGAGTTTTAATATTGATTGGATATCTTTTTTGAAGGAAATACCATACACAGAAACGGGCGTATTGCGACTAGCAGTTTAATCTACGGAACAATCTCAATGAATTATTTGTTCTAATGTGATTATTAAATCAGGTTTTATTGCATTATATATGACGAGTAGTTCAGTACATAGTTTGTTTATTGTTACTATGGCAAAATATAAATTTTCCATTATTGGGATGTTCATTTCACATTTGATACCACCTTCGTCCGTCCATCTGCTCTGTCTATCTTCCGCATACATCTCATTAGCTTCTTTCTCGCTTTACCTACACAACGTTTTGCGTATAACCGGCGTGTTTAATATTGACAAGAGACTTCTTATCGCTTGTCGTGTCTCTTCCGCTCGTTTTACTACCGGTTCACAAAATGTCCAGTGAAACGCAGCAGGAATCACCTATAGTGTTTCCTAACTCTCCTGTAACCTGTATCCATTTATCTTGCTTCAGATTTCCTACACTCGTGTCCAACTCATGACGTTGCGTTCATACAATTAATCGCTATGATCTCGATAAAACCTCCTTTTCATGCGCGTTCGTCTCTCCATTTCACATTACTCGTATTCCTACGGCCAGAACATCTCAGTACACTTCTACTTGATTAACCTTCACTTTGCATTCCAGGCTCACCTTGATTTACGACGTCCGCCCCCACACCCAAGAACGGACTTCTCATAGATTCTTGTATATCCTGCCTCGTGATCAATCGAAAAACGATACACCATCATGTTTATCAGCTGCGGCCAAGAATTCTGCACTGATAAACATTTGAAATGTAAGTCGATAAAAAAATAACAGCACACACCTCTTTAATTATCCAAAATCAGTTTAGAGGAGCTCATATATATATATATATATATATATATATATATATATATATATATATATATATATATATATATATATATACACACAAGATATTAATTTATTTATATAAAATAAGATGGTATAATTTTTCCCATTACAAAATTCTAGTAAAGTCTGTCTACACGCGTAAATTGTATATGTTGGTATCCGATAAATGGTTTTCGGTTATTATGAATACAATGCAGATTCTCTCAAATCTAGAGACAAATACCAAGAGGAACCATTTTACTAAAGATTGCCGAAGTCAACCTAAGACAAGGACTATTTATCAACGAGTTCAGAACACTACACTGTAGTTCAAAGATTTGGGTCACGATCATTACAACCGTACGGGGATCAGATTTGCAGAAAAGGTTTCGTTGGCATCGTTCACCGTTACTAAACAATGAAGAACGACATAACCATCTCCGTGTTATTTCTTTGATAGTGGTATATAATGGCGTTGTAATAGAAGACATTACTCACACACCTGGTCGCGCATCACTTTAGCCCATCAGTTGACAGAATAGGGGGGACCTATTTTGGAATTAATCAAAATGAATGTTTAAAAGAATATGCAAATTATGCAATTCTACGACTCATATATAACAAAGTTGTATTTTCTGTTTAAAAAATAAAAAAGGGTTTTTAGGGTGAATGCAAATGCAGACACACATAAATTCAAAGGAGTATATATAAATAAAAAAACACCGTATAAAAACAACACTAGCGAATAAATACTGGAAGCTCAAAGAAAGCGGACATTCGCCGGTAGTCGAATGGAAAATAATGAGACAAGCTACCACGTGTAGACACTTAGACGACCCATGTAAATTATGTCTCCATGAAAAATTTGCTATCCTGTACTTTAAAGAACCTCAAAATCTATTAAACTGTAGACGAGAAATAGCAAACAACTGTGTTCACAAAATAAAACTCACCCTAGGATAGCGATACAAAATAGCTTTAAAACTAACAATAACAATAGAAAACAAACAAATAAATAAATTAAATAAAAATGAATATACATAAACGATCACACATATAAGTATATATATATATATATGTATGTGTGTGTACATGTGTGTGTACACATAGGTATATTCATATATATATATATATATATATATAAAAGAAAAGGAGGGAAAAGATCTACCTTAAACCACTAACCTAGTTCTAAAACAGATCCTTTGTTCGATAAAATGCATGCCCATTGGCTGATAGGAGGGGGCGAGGTGGATACTAGAAAGCTGATTGGCTAACTAGAAATCCTCAACATATATAAAATCAAGAAGCAACCACAAACTTCGCGCATAAGCCTGACGAATTCTTCAGTGGATGAAACGCAGACTATTCAGTGTAGCTTAGTCGCCATATATATTTTATAAATTACTAAATAGCTCCACCTACGTATTGAGCACTTTTGAAGTAAATACTTAAAGTTTACGCATAAATCTATACTTTCGTATATTAAATTTATGTGAGTAAATGAAGTAGCTATATATATATATATATATATATATATATATATATATATATATATATATATATATATATATATATCATGGTATGGAAATGTAAGGAATTTAATTGAACTATTTGTGTTAATGTATGAACATCTTTAGACACATTTTGTTGTCTTTTGAATTAAATGCAAGAAAGATAAAAGCAATCTGCAGATTGAAAGAATTGAAATAGTAATGCTTAATAAATATCCAATAAGTTTAATTTGAGTATTGAACTTTAATAAGATTTCTTTCATGCGTAGAATAAGCTCGAAT
>NC_136486.1:138441735-138631735 GCF_053919585.1 Euprymna scolopes
CCAGACGTTTACATAGACACTTTATCATTGTGGTCGGTTAAAACAGTGAATTTCAGTGTATAATGCATGTTATTATATCTCGAAAAGTACTTGTCTCGACTAAACTTAAAATATATTGTCTAATTTAGCATAGTCTAAAACCTAAAGAAGTCGTCAGTTTAAAGAAAATAGTGTAGTGTGTGGTAAGGTTAAAAAGTATCTAATGATAAGTTAATATCTGAGCAGTCTTACAAAGGAGTCCTGAAAACTGAAGTAAAGAAAAAAACAATAATAGTAAAAAATAGGAAAAAGCAATATATAACAAATAATCCGTAAGCAATTTAATAAAGGGAAAATTTGTACTTTAGCGGCGTAAATTATTTGACAGACAAAGGAAGTAAAAAAAAAAACTATGGCGTGAATGTAGTCAAATATAAACTCAATGAAAACTAATGAAAATGATAATGTATCTGGACGTACTTCATAGTGTGAAAATGTGTTTTATATAAAAAGAAATGTTTTTTATGATTTCGAAAGTAAAAAAAAAATATATGTTTTTGCATGATCTCCGCTAATCTAGTCTCGGTGCAACCTTTACATAGAGGGCTACTACAACTCTCTTTTATTAAGAGATTCTTCGGACATTTTTGCAATTGCCTTCTTGTAAATTCTAAAATGTACATTCTTTTTAATTTTTCACGTTAATCGGATCGATAACAAATGAAATGTCATGTTTAACTTGTAATAAAAGGTTATGGTTAATGTTAATAAACATCACTCTGTAACATAACGAAAAAAGCGGCGATAGTAAAGTATAAACGATTAAAAAAGGGATCATTTCATGTTAGCATCGGTTAATTTAGGACGTTGAAACCGGATATGATCTAAATAGACATTTTTATTGCTTTTGTATTTTTGGAAGTGTACTGAAAAAATAACGTTATTATTTCGAAAGGTATTATTAACAAGGGATGAGGTGGTTATATTATACCCATTCTGTGCTTCCACCTAACAATTTAATATACAAACTATATCGTAAAATTTTAATTTAACTTAACAATAACTATTTGTAATCACACGGTACCAAAAATACATGGACACACTTTTTTTAATGTAACAATGTGTAACTAATGTTAATCCAAATATGATTGTATGCGTAACTTTTTATCAAATGTTATGTTTATTTTGTTGTACACATCACTCTGCATAATAAAGGAAAAGCGACGATAGTAAAGTATGATTTAAAACAATGCACGTTGATTGATCGTCCATATTGATAAAGCGGTGTGGTGTACGTTTCTTGTATAATTATGTACAAACTGGAATAATACAATTTTATGATCGAAGCCAATAAGAATAGGTGGAATGTTATTGGAGAGAAACTATTATTTTGGAATAGTTAAGTGCAATGGTAGTTGTAGCTCCTGACTATCTTGCTGTTTATTCAAATTAATGTGTTTTCTGCATCTTGTTTATTTTGCTTTACTGGTTGGTGACTATTGTAACAATGGCGATTCGTTTATTTTCTTAGTTCTCCAATTGATTATTTTAATCCTGAGTCCCTTTCCATCGCAATATATATATATATATATATATATATATATATATATATATATATATATATATATATATATATGTATATATATATATATATGTATATATATATATATATATATATATATATATGTATATATATATATATATATATATATATAAGAGAATTAAAGAGCACTTAAACACTACTGCTTCGTCGTTCTATAAACATATTCGCACTTGCATTAATTCAGAACCAGATTTTCACATAAACATTCTTGCTTCTTCAAGAAACGTAGGTCAACTTCGTATCCTCGAATCTTTAATTATTTCAAAAAATACTCCCACACTAAACAATAGACTCGAATTGAGCTCCGCTTTTATAATATAAGTTTAAAACATAAGAAAAACAATAATTAAAATAATAATAAAAAAAACAAACAAAAAAACTCTTGCTTGAATAGTCATCTCCCTTGATTCACAAACGCAACAAGTATTTCAAACGCCAACTGATTTATTTTAACGTTCTCCTAACGTCATTTTTTGTTGTATATTTCGCGGTATCACGTGGAAAACTCTGCGGCTGCTTTTCCAATTTTGAACACTCTTCCGCTGTCTTCTCTTGAAAAAGGACTAATAGGTCTGAAATATATTGAGATTTATAACACCATTGAATACAACAGAAAAAAATGACTGTTGTTTAGAGTTAGAATTTGTGTGAAAAAGAAAAAACAAACAACAAAAAAAAGAAATTTATTTCTTTTGTTTTCATTTAATTTTACTCTCTATAAAAAAATCTCGCATTGTTCTTGGCTTTTAATTTTACCTTATAATTTTCTTCAACAATACTTCAAGCAAACTACAATCTGCTTTTATATATATATATATATATATATATATATATATATATATATATATATATATATATGTGTGTGTGTGTATATATATATATATATATACGTTTTCCTAAGTAAAACCAAATGAGATTTTGACCATTATTTACACTTTTATAGCAATAAGAGGCTATAGCTATTGTGTTTAGAACTGAACAAACGGTTCGGGATGGAAAATGATACACGATTACTTACGAAACAAAGCCACCGACGATTTTTCCTATAACAGTATATCGTCCAACGCTTTTGTCTAATCTTCTAGCATACTAGCCTTTAAATATGATCCCAGTTACTCGCCCTTTACACCCAAATTGTATAATACCTTGTTTCAAGAAATCATACATAAAATTTGCTTGCACAATGTGAATTTTTCTGACTAAGTTAGATTCCGCGAAAATAAAAATACATTTTTGCTTGTTATAATTATATTTTACAATATGCATTTTGTTTATTTAGTTTTTCTTTTTCTAATTACAGTTTAATTAAATTATATAATAAATTATATTATCTAACCTATTACAAACATGACACAATATTATCCGATCTTAAATCGGATGAAAACAAAATCTAACATAATAAATATGTCTTTTAAATTGCTTTAAATTAATATAATTTAAAAGTTTTGAATTATGTAATATATAATAAAATACTATTTCAGCGATAAATATCATTATAAATATTTATTTTGCTTATGTTTAATTTTTATAATTTTCACAATTCTAAGAATTTAGTATAATTTAATATAATAATTAATGCCAGATATCGCCGCATCAAAGTATTTGTAACATATTTTTGTTTCTATAATACTCAATAATACATGAAATAAAATTAACTATTAATAATGCAACCCATAGAAACAACCTGATGTGACGCATCAATTTTACCTACGTTATTAAGTTTTTTTTCATTATATACCTTTTCAGAAGCTTATCTCCAAACGTGATTCTTTTTAGTTACTTATTCAAACAATTACGATCAAAAATACATGTAATAATTAAATGTATTAAAACCACGTATATTTTTTTTAAAATATATATCATTGTTCGTGTGTACCCGTGGAGTATAAGAACATCGAAGCAAAGGAGTCGTATTTATATATATATATATATATATATATATATATATATATATATATATATATATATTATATTATATATATATATATATATATATTAAAAGTTATGTTTCGTTTCATAATTTACGCGTTAGTGTCTTATTATAATTTACAATTAATTATTTATTTTAATTTGCTATTAATATGCTTACTTAGAAAATAATGATTAAGTGCTTTATACATAAGATATTACTAATTAAGAAAAAAGATACAACAATATTTATCTATTATTAAGCTAATTAATTCTTTTATCTTAGATTATCGCACAAGAAAAGAACTACAGCTTACTGGCATACCAATTAGTGATGCATCTCACAAAATGGCAGGAGGAGAATGCTGTTCTCCGGGTGGAAATATACGAATGTTATACTTATATTTTACTCGTTATAGACCGTGAAACGTTTTTTGCTCCATACAGCAAGTTATTTCATACTTTCCCTGTAGCGATTCACCGTTAAAAATTATAAATACTGTGATAAGGTCGGCTGTGAAATTGTTCATGCTTCTGATATTTAATTTCTATAAAATCACAAACAGTTAATCAAATAATTAGTAAGTACATATTTTTCACCTTACAAAACTAATTTACAAGGCTGTCGAGATGTCCATCCTTATTCTCTTTGATGTTGCGTTGCTTTCACTGTTTCGGTTTACTATAAAGTCTAAGTCTGCATTTCATAACTTACTATGCAATTAAAATTGAGGCCACTTTAAAATGCAGCTTCTTAACGTCTATAGAGTTCTTAATTATACGACGTGTCAAACGAACCCGCTTCTATGAATTCTTAGTTTCTATACATTGATAAGTATATAATTAAAGTTGGAATTCATCCAAACCTATCATCGCACCATTTTTACTCAAGGAACAATTAAATAGAATTGTACGTTGTTCATTTTGTTTTTAATGCATAAGTTGCACTGTTCGTAGAACACTCCAATAAACGTTTTATACTGAACGGAAAGTCTGAGTTCGGCTTACATATTTTTATTTGCTACTTATAACTTCGTATTATGAATTAACAAAGACAACCGTTTTTTTTGTTACTATGTGAAATGTTCGCTATGTAGAGAATGGGATTATGTTAAAACACACAAGTAAAAGAGTCATGCAAAAATATCTACTCGTGCTATTAAAATGTAATACTTCCATATATAATCAGAACTACGTGATGCAAAAATTTAAATTGTTATACAGAAATTAAATCGCAAATAAATTCCGCGAAAATTACAGGAATATTATAGATATTTACAGGCATAACAAGACTTTGAATATTTATATGCTCATACACACACACACACACACACACACACGGATATATATCTATGTATATATAAACAAAAATACATACACACATATATAAATAAATATATATATATATATATACACTGAATAGAACTTGAAGAATTAAATATATAAAATTATTGTTTGCCAAGCGGAAAATTAAAATAATTTCCTTATTTAATAGAGTATAATCAAGTAAACGTTTTTCTTTGCAAGAGATTACTAGCGAAGAAAAGTAAATAATCTTTATAGATTTTGCAGTATACAGGGTGACCCAAAAAGATGGGTCCCAACTCTAATTAGGCCCCGTTTCTTAGTATTTTGTCCGAAGAATTTGGTCATAACTAGTTTATTATACTCAAAACATCACATCAAAACATTAGGGTCCTTATCCTTTTTTCTCCGTTCTACTGTATATGTTCTAGATGGCCTCTATTTAGTTTTTTTTGGGGGGTGGGCACCCTGTATTAACTGCACACTATTGAAATAACAATGTTCGAAAAAGTGATGCAAATTTCTAATCTGATTAGTTTTGAAAACAAATGTAGTGTGTATATACCAAAGCAAGGCAATCTAAACGTGACTTTTACATTTCTCTAGACGTCGCCTTAATAAACGTATAAACCTATGAAACCGCAAAAGATTAAAATAAAATAAATTAAAAAATTAATAGAACAGAAAAACAACAGAAAATGCAGAAAATGTTATTCGCATTTTTATAACGATGCATCGGATCAACATCAAGCGACAATAGCCATGCCTGTAACTGTTACGCTTACTCCAACTATACCTGTCCTGATTTGTAATTGCTGGAGTACAACTGCAAGGAGAAGCCTGGGACCGACTTGAAATAATGCCGAGACAAGCGGAGAGCATCTGGATATTCCAAATGGGCAAATTAGCGACAAGCGGAAATAAAGCACCTGCATTTTCCAAATGGCTACCTAGTTTAGTATTTATCAGATTATCCATTGCTTAACTTCGGTGATCCGACGGAGATCGGTTTGTCAACATGAGTATGAAGTATATAAATAAAGAAAATACATGATTTTATAATTTATTTTTAAATAAGTATACTTTTATTAGCAAACAAACAGATAAGCCGCATCTTTTTATAATACGATGAAATGATTTTAATCAAAAAGCACAAGAAGAGTTGCCTGCACTAAGATGTAGGGACATATCTATAATATCATCACATGCATGTCAGACTGGTGAAGGTTTCTGTGATACTAAGATTATGTTGTTTAAAAACAACACATGTAAACAACTTAATAAGGTTGTGAGCTAGTTCCGATTGCAGACCTCTGTTCCGTGATTAGAATATTGTACGGACCAGTTGCTTTCCTAGCATCATTTTTTAATAAGTTGTGTGTAATCCAAGTTCCGTCCAGTAAATTGCATTATAGTAACCCCAATATTACATACCTGCTGATGGTACACAATTATTTGATGTACTTAAAAATTCAAGTCCTTGACTATACGGTAAATATGTTAGGCAATGTAAAACATTTACTGCCAACCTTATTAATGACATAACAATAAACATATTTCTTCAGGTGATCTTCATCCAATGCTCTCAGAAAATTCCAGCCAGGTATAAAAACATTTTTTACTACTTCGTCAGAAACAACTCCTTGTACACGTTTCCCTAGGACGTGTAACAAGCTACATGATAATTTGTCTAATTGCTACTAATGAGGCAAATTAAACACTAGGCGCAGGCATGCTCAGAAAAAAGGTTTACAGAATGTATTGCAGCACAAATATTTTTTCACACTAGTATGTCAATGTGGCGCTCTCTGAAAGTATATATTATCTTCATTAAATAAGGTTAATGAACTAAGTTGGCATGCGATGTTCCCAGGCTATTGTATATGCGATTCGATATCGATCCTGAATGATAGCAAGAGCAGACATGACTATTAGAGGTGTATGATGAGTATGCATAGCGCTGTGCAGTGGTCCTCATTTGCGCTATCGAAAACAATTTTGTTGAGACTGATGTTATGGTGGGTTGTGTTAAACTACTTGTGTTCCATCAGTGGTTTCGATCTATGTGATAAAATTAGTTCGGATCAGCGAATGTGACTGCAGTAAGCGTCTACCATTGTAGTATTGATCAGGAAATAGTTATTGTCAGATGGTACCTCACATGAAATATAGCGCAATAAAACCTACATATAAGGTACGGCTGTAGATATTCAGCAATAATATCAGCATAAGCTTCGAACCTGGATGCAGCCTACCCGACCCAGAAGTTACGACTTTTGTAAGTTTGGATTCTGAATTCTATGATACTGGAAAATAAGCTCTAGCCCTTGACATATCCAGTCCTTTAACAAAATCTGGCGGGAAACGTTGAAAATGAAAATAAAATTGCATGGTATAATTGGATGCGTACTAAATATAATTAGAAACTTATAAGCCATTAGGTTATCCAGGTCATCATTGATGGATGCACATCCAAGCAAGATAACATGAATGCGGGAATGTCTCAGAGGTCGATACTTGGACCAGAATTATTCCTGATATTCATCACCGAGTTTCCTTATAATATTTTGTCCGAAATGTGTATATTTGCTGAATATACAACAGTTTTTAACATGCACGAGGGAAAAACGGATGGACTAATCTAAGACAATGGAAGAATCTTTACAAAATGGCCTCCATATTGTAGTGGAGTAGGGTCCTACATAGATGCTAATATTTAAAGCTAGCATGTGTAAGATTTTCTCTTTTAACAAATAAAAGACCCCTCTCCATTTAAACGATATTCATTAAATTACACTCTGCTTGGGAATTCTTCCTCTGCTACTCGAGTTAACCTTCATAGGCAAAATAAGCTTAAAAATTTAAGATTTTGCGAAGGCTGTTTAAGATAAAGTGGGCTCCCTCTATAAACCTAGAATGCTACTAACACCTGAGAGTATCCAGTACCTCTACAGGACAACGATTCGTCTATGCATGGAGTATTGTTGCCATATCTGAACTGAAACATCTACAATTAGTCGCTCCCTTTAAGATAGAGTCCAAAAAGAGTCTTTAATCTAATAGGTCAGAGTTTGTAAACTAAGCTCCAACCACTGCCCATCGCTGCAATATTGCAAATCTGTGCCTGTTTTACAAGTTTTTTTTTGTGGAATGTGCTTTAATAAATCCCTTGCACTTATGTCTCTCGTGCATATGCTCCAACATGTTTTTGGAAATACTAAGAGCCACTGAGTCCTTTATATATATATATATATATATATATATATATATATATATATATATATATATATATATATATATACTAGCAAAAGTACCCGTCGTTGACTGGGTTCAAAAACAGCATACAGAAAATGGGCTCTGATTTATTAAAGTATGATAGGTTATGTAAAGAAAGGGTTGTAAAGAAATTTCTCCGAATTCAGGGGTACCAAAACCACAGCAAAAATGATGAAAGAAACAAAAGAAAGGATAACCCCCATAAATTATTATACCATACCTGTTCACACTGAAACACGTATCACAATATTCTGTGGATTTATATAAAAAAAACCTTGTTAAACTTTGTGACATATTTCCATTCTATGGAGGTCAGGAGTGAATGGACACCCCATAATATTATTATACCATATTTCTTCAAACTGAAAAATGGTTATCAAAGTATACTTACGCGGATAGATATGAAAAGTCTTTATTAAAGTTTGTGCTTATTTCAATTCTATGGAGACCAGGCACGAACGCAGACCCCACAATTTTATTATACCACCCCTATTTAAGTTAAAACATACTTATCCACGCATTCTTATGTACGTCTATATCAAAAACACTTGTAAACGTTTTTTTTTTTAATTTTTATTTTTTATTTCGATACATTGTGGACCAGGCGCGAACTCAGACCCCACAATTTTAATGAACCCCCGTGCTGCAGGATCAAACATACCCATTCCTGTGTCTCGATACATCTTCTATAATTATATGTAATCAGTTTTTTTAAAATAGTCAACAATATAGGGGCCTATTCGTGACCAGATACACACACACAGCTATTCAGCTTTATATATATATATATATATATATATATATATATATATATAGCAATTAGTTGCATGTCAAGGACAGAAGATAAGTTAACCATTCACAGAGAACCCCTGTACAAAATGTATCCCAAAGCACCAATATTGAAGCTTGTTTGCCAGGATATTATATTAACAAATGTAGGCAAATTGGGGCACATCTTATTGGTTTTAAAATATAACTTTTTTAACTAATTGTCACCAAATATAAACAATTGAATATTATTATAACATTAAAAAAGCTTGCTCATTTTACTGTAGTTTCGTCAGATAGAAACAAAGACATGAACCTTGCAATGCTCAATTTAGCTACTAGTATTAATAGGGGTCGAGTAGAAAGTAGCAATACGTGTCTTAGAATCACCACCGATAAATTAATTATGATTTCCCCTTTTCTTTTTTCTCTTTCACTTCTTTCCATACTTCCTTTCTTTTATTTTCAACGTTTCTCTCTTGCATCTTTTTATTTTTCGTTATCTCTTATCTTTTTGACAAATGTATGTTGGGATGATAGTAGTGGAGCGGGAATATACACAAAGGCAACGTAAAATTTACATTTTCCGACCACGTTAAAATTATAGTCAAATCAAAAGCATCATGGTAGCTGAATTAGACCAGTTATATCTGAAACCACGCTTAGTATAGATACGTCAGATTCACATTCCCCCTCCTGATTGAACTTAGATACACTAGATTTAGGGCGACGATCACACACGCATACGCAAATTTGTTTGAATCTTCCAGTACGATTTTGATTTTTTAAGCTTTTCCTATTCATTCCTATATATCAATATAGACTCATATCCTACCCACTATTGGATCTTATATATATATATACAACCAAATCTTTATTTTACTAGATTTGACGGAATTCCTGATATTAACTTCCTGCGACGAGAAACCCCTGATATTTTCATTGCAAACGTTGCTTACATAAAGCCATATCACCTGAATGAGTCTGGAGTTATCAGTAACTAGTTGATTGAAACCTGCTCATGACTGTGTATCAACATATTACTGCTAATGTAGAAAAAAATTAAAGAATATATATATATATATATATATATATATATATATATATATATATATATATATGTATCCGCTTTTAAAGCTATTTTAAAAGTTGCTAATCTCAGCGACTATTGATCTGCATTTTAGAGATTAAAGCTTGCTGGGCATTTATTACCTGGATTGTGTAGTGGGATATCCGACGTACGAGTACAATCGTGTATTAATATGATACGTTATTATCCAGAGGCTATTTTTGACACTTTTTTACAACCATAAAATGTTTCGGTAAAGTTGTCGTATCTTTCCACCCGAAAAAAACACTTTTTTTTTAATTACCTCCGCATAAAACAGGTATTGCCGCTGCATATTATATACACAAGCCTACAGGGTGTTGTGCTATTGGCGGCGCTTAGATAATCTATTGGGATAAAAGACATGCAACTTAGTGTTTAGTAGTGCTTCGCTTAGATATCAGTGAAAAAGGTGATAGTGTATATTCAAAATCATTCATAGACATTAGAGATAATAAATCATTCATAGACATTACAGATAATAAATTCTAACTTACGCAAGGAAAAGATACCGAATTGGAAAAAAAACAACGGATAAGAGGACATGACGCTGAAGAGAAATCGAAACGTTTTAGAAAACAGTTTGAAAGAAAACGATATTTTTATTGGATATAGGACGCGCATGGGTAGTAACATCAAAAGGAAGCGAACTATAATTCAGTAATTAAATGTACAGATACTATTGTTAATTTTATAGAGAGTTTACAATCATGCATGTGCATTTATTTCGGGTCAGTGAGTTGTTAAAGAGTAACTAAATCTCCACACTAACGTAATGTACTTGCAATGACCCTTATCCCTGAGTGGCTTCCGGGCCTTGATAAGTGGTGATCACCGTGTAAAAAAACAAAAAAAATACTATTATACTCTTCAAATACTTGGCATAAGCAGTTGTTTATATTCTCGCTTATGTGTTAATTCTATATGTGCAACGCTACCCAGTGTTTTTTTTTTTTTTTTTTTTGCTAAAACTTCTACCCCTTTAAGTTTTGTTTTTTTTATATCCGGCTGCCTATCTTTCTCTTTTCCCTCCCCCAAGTTTATCTTCCTGCTGCTTACACCTTTTTGTACTGAGGTGCCTTGACTATTTATCTCTAAAAATATGTATATTTACATAGAAATCTTTCAATTGTATAGATTCCTCGAGGAAAATAGTTTATTTTATGAGTTACTCTCCTTTATTAAATAAAATGTTAAAACCACGACAATGTTTGTCATGACATAGGAAAAAAGGATTGATTATGTTTTATTCCGAAATCCTATCCAGGGTATGATATATATTTTTCATTTTTAGCCGTGTGTTTGTATAGTTTCTTTTTAAATAGCCATGCACACCCATGCACGCATATAAATGCCTTTTTATGACCGTCTGTAAAGATAGTACAGGATTGTCCATTGTTCATGGGTATTCTATATTAGAAAACTTAAGAAAAGTCGCCGAAAAATGTATTAAAGCACCCATTACCGTACGCTGTCATAAGAATTAAAGAAATGAAAGAAGAGGCGTGATTACGTTACGTATTATCTACTCGACATGGTTTAAATACTTTACGTGATTTGAGTTCACAGAAAATCTGTAAGGAGAGTGAATTTAATGTAATAGTGCCTCGAAATATTTTATTGGGAAAATAATAATATTTTATAAAATAAAAAAAAGATCATGATAATTCTAAAAATGGTTACGTAATAATAAATGAGAACATATGTAAAGGGAGTGATATCAGACTGATGGCATACATGAAAGAAAAAATAAAATAGAGAGTGAAAAGGGACAAACAAGAGAAACATATTATTATTCTTGTATATAGAAAAAGCGTGCATGTGAAGGAGTGGAGGAGTAGCCAAACGGCTAACTTACAGAAATTATTTGGGTCGAATTAAGAAGGTAAACATAAAGCTATTTATGTATATTTGTTTGTTGTGAATTCCTGAATAGAGAATCGTTATATCTAAAATATCGTTATATGTTTAAAAATATAATGCTTAATTGATGATTTATACCGATGCGTATATATTTTTTTTCATTTTATACTGAATCCTGCTATAAGATACGCGCAAGTAAATGCTTACATGTCTTTGGTAAAACTTCTATCAATGAAGATCTCTCTGTCTGCCCTCCTTTCTTTCCTTCTTTCTCATTTTCCCGTTTACATCCAACTAAACTTCACCCTCATTTTAATACGCTTGACTAAGCCATATTTTTTTTATATATATGCATATGCATTTAAACACATTTTATGTATATAATTATCATTAAAAATATTCTGTCATACAGAAAGTAAACTCATAATGACAAATCAATGTGAATTCCTTTTAGTGCATAAACCAAGTTCATAATTGAAATACCCTTTAAATATGTATGCTAGTAAAGTGCCATAGTATAAATAAATTAATGCAGCTTTTATCTCTTCTCTATATAAATAAAATGAACTCATTTTTCCCGTCTGATTTTGACATTAATACGATTAAAATCAAGATATTTCATGCAAATATAATATGCACAAACGGCAGAACAATATCTGAGGTGTGTTATAGGCTTATTATTTCTCAAATTCCTCGATAATCTTAGATTTCTATACTTTTTCTGCTGAGAAGTCACGGCCAAAATCGGTTAAGATCAATGGAAGTGGTAAAATATTTTCTCTCTAATAAATTCCTCCTCCCCCTGCCACCACTTAACACCGTTTGGGGATCGTTCACAAGGAACAGTTGAGAAGAGAACACCGGTTTGGCTTCGTAGTTCTTTCATGTGAAGTTATTTAAAGTCACTAAACTAAGCTGAAGTGCTCTGTGGCGTAGTGGTTAGCGTGCTGGACAATTCACATTATATTTTCACGTTACCGTCGACCTACCGTAGTCGTTTTTGTTTTTTTCTCAAACAACTGGAATGGACTTTTCTTGGTGGCCGAACTGTTAACGTTGCAGATGTTTTTTGTTTTTTTTTCACACTTTATTTTCCTACTTTACCCATGACTCCGGGTTTGATCCTTCCTACTTACCTACCATAACATTTTTTAAAACTCCCCCCGTCCCGGAACAAACACTCGGGCAACGCCGGGTACCCCCGCTAGTTTGTAATAAAGATTAACAAAAAGAATATACAACTCTATTTTGTAGTTGATGAATTTTAGTGTAACCACTGTGTTATCCACGGAGGAACTGATCCATACACGATAAATACCGGAAGAAAGAAACATTAATGTGTGTCTGCATCCGATGAATCAGCATCTCACACTTTGTATATTCTTGTTTATATATTTTGTTACTCTATTTCCGTGTTGCGTTTCAGCAGGATTATAACATTATATTACATTACTCTCGACATACTGACACACCAAGATTTACACAAAGGAAACATGTATTTCTATGAGAGATTAGCCATAGTATAGAAACATAAATTCTTCATAATAGAGAATAATGTGTGTGATTGACTTAAAAATCTACGGGCGAATTCAACAAAAAA
Source organism: Euprymna scolopes (assembly GCF_053919585.1). NCBI lineage: Eukaryota > Metazoa > Mollusca > Cephalopoda > Sepiida > Sepiolidae > Euprymna > Euprymna scolopes. The sequence continues at coordinate 138,455,146 of NC_136486.1, forward strand.
ATTCTGCCGAAAACAATTAATAAATGAAAACGGGGAAAAAGTGTCATATTGCATGAAACTAATATTTTAGGAGGGGGGTTATCATTTATTAACATGCGTAATTGACTATATTATTGTCTCCTACGGAAGCGTGAAGTGATTGTTCGTATGAATAGAATAAAACATTTTTTCTAATCTGCTCAGTAAACTTCTGTAAAAATCAGCTTGGCTACAAGAAAGTTAAAAAGTAATAAAGTGCATGTTGTTTTAGATGTAATCGATATATTGACATTGGTTTCTGCCATTTCTACATTTTATTTATTTATATTTTTAAACTATTTTATTCCGTGCATCTGTGTAAATTTACATTAATTTTCTTACATTAACAAATTGAGGAGACACTTTGCAATAAATTCAACATCCTTTACTAATATTTAAATAATACTTGTATGTGCATTTCATCCACTTTTCTGTTTTTTAGTCATCGTTATTGTATGTAATTATTCCGTGTCAAATAGATATCATGATATATTATTAATGTCGGCCGTGGACGTAGAGTTGCAACTCAATGGATTCTTGTTTGCGCAATCTCTCTTCAGATATCGCCAATAAACACAACACACTGACAGACACATGTGCATCTCACTGTTTCACAGCTTCCTCTTTCTCTTCAGACGCATTAAATGTTCTGTAATACGCCTTCCTCTACCTTTATGTCACACATTTTAATCTCTGTATATCTTCGATTCTTGCTTTCCATGCTGAACAGATAAATAGATCGACGAATACAAAAACATATACAAATATGCGTGCGCGTGTCGAGAAACGTCAATTTCAAAGATTATGACATTAGTTCTTAAATAAATAATGAAATAAACGTTTCTATTAGATAGATATATACAATGACATAATGCAAATATCAATGATACAATTGAATTCAACGGGTGAAAATCTTACCGATCAGAATATGAACTAAAAAAAAAAAACTCACAAATCTAAACGCAAGAATTTGTTATGACATGATCATGGCACATTAAATATATCTTTATAACTTCTTGACATAATCAATATGTTGTAATCCTGTCCGCATAACTCTAAATCAATAGATATTAGCTGCACATTTTACTGAAAGATCTAAAGCAAAGAATCTCATATTCAGAATATATATATATATATATATATATATATATATATATATATATATATATATATATATATATATAGTAAGTTATAAATAATGCATGAGCCTGAAGAATCCTAGAGTGGATGAAACACGGAATATTCAGTGTAGCTTAATCGCCATATATATTACTTATATGTATTACTTACTAACTAGCTCTACCTACGTATTGAGCACTGTTGAAGTAAATACTAAAAGTTTACGCATAAGTCTATACTTTCGTATATTAATGTTATATTAGTAAATGAAGTAGTTATATATATATGTATATATATAAATATATATATGATATATATATATATAAATATATATGATATATATATATATATATATATATATATATATATATATATATATAAGAGGGAAAAGGAAACGAAATTTGTATGAGACTAGCAGGAGTAGTGGGTGTTGCATCGGATGTAAGTGGTGGAAAAAAGTAAATCGAAACAAAATGGAAAACACAAAATAAGCGAACGTAATAAACCTGTTTAAATATTATGAAAAAAACAGGGAACGTGATATGAAATAAATAAAAAGCGAACGATGCTAAATCTTCTTAAGAATGGTAAAACAACAACAACAAAAATCAGCGAACGTGGTGGAAAAATGAAATAAAAAAAGCAAATGAAACAATGCCATAAATAACCCAGTTTCACTATTTAAACATTACAAATCGAAAAGAAAAGTCTGATAGGGGAACAGATAGGGGAAGCAAATAGCCTGTATAAACCCGCTAACATTGCTGAGTGATTAGGTATCATTAGGTGTTGTCTGCCAATGACTAAAGAAGCTACAAGGCTAATTAAAATAAAATAGTGGCGGGCGAGGGGTGTGTGAACGGGTTTGATTCAACCATTTGCTTTGCAAGCAGAGTAAGCTAAGCAGGAGAATCTGACGCAAATACATGTGATGTTAAAAAGCCACCAGTAACGGTCGAATTAGAATCAAATTAGAGGTTTTTATTGTAGGCAACAACCGGCGTCTTTGCTGGTCCAAATTGTAGGTTACAGATGCGAAATTCAAGAGGAAAAATAATTTCGGTGACACTAATAATAATATGGTTTTTTGACGAGAACTCTCACATGGTGTTAAATTGCATTGTTTTGTTTGGGATATGACTTCTGCTTAAAGATTTAGGATTTCGCCTATTTGAGAAAGTTTTGTGGAAAATTTATTAATCAATATGCATAAGTGATTTGCCCAATTTAGCGAACAAGGTGACATTGAGTTTGACGTCCGACATGAATATGGATTGACTGAATTAGAACACATACATCTCAAAACCCATACCATTACATCTATAAAAGAGAGAGTGCATGGCGTTTTTCGCCAGTCGGTAGCAGAAAATCTAGTTGAAGCTGAGAGTCGGGGCTGTCCACTCCACCTACCTCACTAGGCTTATCCTTTCATTGGCCGCCAGAAAAAGAGAGGGAGCGATGACAATCGGTTGGACAAAAAGGTTCTGTTTAAGTCACTGTCTAAGGAGGTCGCTTGTTGAAAGAAAAAACATCTCATATACATATATTTCTTTTTTCATAACTGTAAAATTACAGTTTCTTATTATCTTGAATATATTCGTTAATTAGTCCATGAAAATAGAAATCCAAATGTTACGACTAGAGTCAATTGTTTGTTGCGTACGCAATTCGTGTCTAACTCACAAACGAATGCCATCAATTGGAGTTAATTTCTTTCATAAAACAGGAATCATTACAAAGATCGTGGCCAACCCAACGCCTGTGACTGCGGCTCGTTACACGTTTTTTCCCCCTGGAGACTGCACTAGTTCGCTTTGTTTTATTTTATTTTTTTTTTAATTTCTTTAATTTATTTTATTTTCTCCGAGCCACTGTTAAGACAAGAATACAGAAATCGTGCATAAACTCCGTCGTCGTTGAACTGACCAAAACCACGCTATTGCATACACGTAGGTGTTCTGACATCAGTAGAACCTAAGACTACACTTATCTATCGGTGAACACAACGATCTTCACCGTGTTATAATGGATCTTTCCTGACAAGGGTGTGACTCTGGTGATTTTCATAACTCCGGACTTCACAATGTTATATAGGCCCCGTTTGACAAGGTTTTGACATTTGATTGGTGGGACTGGACGTTAGACGTTTATGCTGTTATATATGTAATATATGTATACACTGCAAAAGTTGCTAAGGTGAATACACGCTTACACATATTTCGTAACGAGTGTATCATATTCCTAAAATTAAAAGCAATAAATATATAAGGCACTGAACGCCTTTCTTCTTCGCGAAATTAATTGTATCATAGCTGCACACATCCACATACACACTCGCACACACATAACCACCCACACATATGTTTATATATATATGTATGTATATATATATATGTATATATATATATGTGTGTGTATATATTTGCACATGCCCCCACACATTATACATATCGATAAAATAAATAATGTCCTAATAAATGCTTTTTCAAGATCATGTGTCTCATTATGAAGGTTAAAATCAATATGTAATCATGGTAAATCTCATGTCAAATATCAGTAAACGCAATCATTTTACAGGAATTTTCCTCACTTTGTGTTTAGTTTAAGGCGGTAGTTTCCCGTGGTTGAGAACAGTGTTAGCAATTTTTTTTTATCACAATCTTTCTGATGATCGTGGGACATGCCTATTCGACCCAAATTCAACGCAATCTCTATCCAGTATAGACTTCTCATGATACCCCTCCTCATCACCCTACATAATAAAGATTTATTTATGATGTAGCAATATCTTATTGTCATGTACCTCTTTGGGGCAGATGCTGAATTGATGGGCGCTTCGGTCGGAAATAGCAGAAAGGTGCATTAATATCTCTCGTTGGCAAACAACCAACTGTCAGTGGTTTTGTTTTCTTGCTTGGCGAGTTTAGGCGATTCAGTTTTTACTGGTGATTTCAACGGCCCGACCTGGTCGCTGACGCCATTTACAATGTTTAGTAACACCGGGCGCCTGCCGGCACACACAAATCATTCACTTAAGACCGACATGATGAACGCTTACTTTCTTTATTCACACATTTCACCGCTGTTTTATATCAAGAAAGCCGCTGATTGGAGCAGGGGTACAAAGTATGTCTGAACATAATATGTAATTCAATATTATTCACCCCAAACCAGCTTTTTAACTTTTTCGAATCTCACTCTAGCAGTGTCCTTTCCTTTCTCCTCACTATACCTGCAAGGAAACCCGGTATTACTCACCCTCTGTTGACTGAAATTTTGTAGTAAATATGTAGTGTTTAGTGACATTACTGATGAGTATTCGTCAATATCTCTGGAAAAATTGATGTTTTGATTCATAATAAGATAATATATCTAAAATATATACACTAAGATAATATATGAAATAGAATAATTTAATGACAACAAGTATGTAATTAGTATCATCAGCGAAATTCGTCAAAACCCTAAGCGTACATTGCTTTCTATACACTATTGAAATTATTATTCTCTCGATGGATGTATAGAATTACCAAAGAAAACATACTTTCTTGCACTCCGGGAATAATATTAAACGTGATAATCAAGGAAATTAACCAAAGTATTAACACACATCAAAGTAAGTAGACTAGGAAGATTGGAAGTATTCTACTTAATAACAAATTACCATTTTTTATAAACATCTGAAATTATAGACTAATCGATTGAAACGTGTACTTCAATTTAGAAACACATTATCAAATAATAAATGTCAGTGTATAATATACTCGTTTAATTGAAGTCATTGTTACATGTAAATTTTATTTGTTTTTACTCTTATGTAAACAATTTTAATACACTTGTACATTATATATAATTTTAATATAGTAGTGTAAAAATAAAATTGTATTGCGTATGTCATATTTAATCCTCAACCAATTCACTTGATATATTAGAATGATATATGGCTTACTATACGCTTTATAATCTAACACCTTTATTATAACTGTTAAACTAAAAAGCGTGATATATTACTATGTAAATATTAAGATTACCTCTCACTATTTACTTTGACTGAAACATTCTGTTTCATATGTTTGAAACGTATTTTAAATATTTAAAAACTAATAATAATGTAAGTTCAACATTCCGAGTAAGTGTGCTCACTTTTCCACCCTCTCACTCAACATATATTATTTTTAATTAACTAGCATGTGTTCAATTTGATATAAGACTAGCCTGTGTGCCGGGCAGAAATGGAGGGGGTTTGAAGGTGACCTCCGAGTAGGGGAGTGACCGGGATGTTGAAAATCAAAGATGTGGCTTAAAGGGGATGGGCAGACTCAGATGTTCTCTAGTACCAAAAAATAAAATCAGGAACAGGATCTCATTTGTACCACTAGTCAAGAGTCTTCTTTAGTTGACTATGATAAGACCTAAGCGGGATGCGTGCCGAAGGACACAGCACCGCCCGTTCCATGCTCAAGGAGGGCACACGTATTCGAACTTGGCTCTTCGACGGGTGCACAAAATAGTATTATAAGTATTAAACTCCACTCGAGGCAACCTCCTCCAATCGCATCTTATCTTCACTTTAAGCAGATGTTTAAAGTAAACGATCAGATCCCGATCAGGAACAGACATCCCTTCGCGGACCAACTTGAGGTGCGTGATCCAAATCATCATGCGCGCTACTGCTAGGATCGCTAGGAAAAACATTCTTTCTTCCCTGGGGAACGGCGTCTCCATGTTGTACACAAAATAACCTATGTCGAGATCGAGCGGCCACTCGCCATCGATGCGGGCCGTTACCCCGCTGATGTACCTCAATAGGGCCTGGGTCCGGCTGCGGCGGAAAAACGCATGCTCGACTGACTGTTTCGAGACTGTGTTCGCCACAGCGCAGGCACCAGGCCCTTGTTTGTTCTTTGTACAGGCAGAATTCGTCGGAGAGGGGCAGTGCCCTTCCGACCAGTCGCCAGGTCAGTGAAAATTCCGAGTTATTCAGAAAATCCCTTCCAGGCGCCAAACTCCACTGAGAACGAATAGCCTCCATCGACCAACCTAATCGCCTACAGAGGACCCTTGGCGGTACCCACCACTAGTTCCCGATAAAGCTTCATCCTAGGCTTATCAAGGACACTAGTCCCCGTCAAACCTCTAAGAGCGGTCCGGAATTCGGCAAAGAACTTGGACTCCCCCCTCGGTCTACGACGACCTTCTACCGTGGGGTCGGGTTTGTGATTGGGAAACGCGTTCTCAACCGCAGGGACCTAAGGAGCGTCCTCCTCTAGCGAACGACCCAGTAAAGCCAATCTCTCTGCGTTTCTGAGACACAGGAAACTGGTCTGACCCAGGCCTCCCTCGCTCGGACTCTAAACACAGACCTCTCTGCAGACATAGTGCTTACCCACGTCTCACAGAAGTGAGTCGATGCGCTTTTGTAAGCGGGTTAGGCGTTCTGCAGGGAGAGGAAGTACAGACAATCGGTAAAGGATGATCGGAAAGACGTATGTAGCACACGCCTCCGCCCGACCCTTCAAGGATAATTTCCTTCTAATCCAAGACTTAACCGACGATTTGACCTTGATCTGTACTTCCGACCAATTTTTCTCCAGCTGAAGTCCCGGTCCAAACCAGGCACCGAGAATACGGACCGGTCCATCGGTCCAGCTGAAGATTCCTGGAAGCGAGTTTCCCCCGGTCCAACCCCCAACCGCAGGCCGACTTGCTGCGGTTGAAGATGGCCCCTGTGACTCCTTCATATCGAGCGAGCGCCTCGACCACCGCTTGAACGTCCGTGGGAAAAGAGACAAACACGGTGACGTCATCGACGAACGCGGAAACCCTGGCTCCTGTGCCTCCAGGTAAAGCAATTCCGCGCGAAGGAGGGGTTCCGACGCCAGGACATACAAAAGAGGCGACAGCGGACAACCCTGACGCACCGACCGGGAGACGGCCAATGACTCCGACAGCTTACCGTTGATCTGCACCGCTACCGTCGGAGTATCATACAGGACAAAGATCCACTTGCAGATGTCCGGATTAAATCCGGCGGCCTCTAGCACAGATCCCAGGAACCGATGGTCGAACCTATCGAAGGCCTTGGACTGATCCAAACTGATCAGCGCGGCTTCGGTGTCGTCTTCTATTCCCTCTATGATCGAACGAATCAAATGAAGATTGTCCTGAATTGATCTCCCCTTCACAGCACAGCTCTGGTCCGGTTCGAGCAAGTCAGTTATTACAACCTGCACACGATTTGCTACAATCTTTGCCAAAATCTTTAAGTCTGTGTTTAGCAGAGTCAAGGGCCTAAAGTCATCAAAAGTTTCTACCCCACCATGCCGTTGACCTTTCCCCAGCATAGTGATCACTCCCTTGGTCACCTGTCCAGGGATGGAACTCTGAGCAAACCAATGGTTGAACATATCCTTCAGAATAGGGACCAACATGGGCGACATCCTCAAGTAGAACTCATAGGGCTGACCATCAAGCCCTGGGGGGCTTGTTTTTGTAGCCGACCTGCTTCAACGCATTAATGACCTCTTGTTCCGTAACAAGACCATCACAGCTAGCAGCTCGAGCCTCCTTGAGGCGGGGCGAGTCGCCCAAATAGCTGCCAAACTCTTCGACCCTGAGTCCGGGTAGTTGGGTGAAGCGAAACTCCTCGCAGATCTCCCGAGTCAATACTAGGTCACGTCCTTCCAGGTTATGTACTTTCCGAATGTACCCGTCCGAACCGCGCCTTAGAGCAGCCTTACGCTCAACAGCGTCAACATTAACAGCTTCGTTAGAAACTTTCATTAACCTGGCTCTAACTACTTGACCTTCATACCGCTCGCTAGCTAAGCGACTGATATCTTGTTTAGCTAATGCTATCTCTAGGGAGTCCCCTCTCCACCGCCCGGGTCAACTTATCCTCTAAACGCTTCTTTGCCTTAGCCTTATCGAGCGCGAGGCGCTGGCTGTGCTGAACAGAGAAGCGTCTACTTTTGGCCTTAAGACTAACCCACCACTTACTCCCTGTGGCGTACATAAAAGTAATCGAAACCGAAAATTATATAATATATCCGAGTAGTATGACATTTATATAAGAAATAAGGTGCTTCTTTATTATAGCACTCTATTATAAAAAGCCACTCTCACCTATGGTATCGGAAAAGTTCACTCAACAGAAAATTGTGTAAAGCCATCGAGTATTTTCATCTATATATTATACATAAGGTACTTACACATTATCCTACCCAATAAATGAGGTACTTGTTTAGTATAGTACCCATATGAAAAACAAATAAAATCCTACCTGTGACGTGCATAAAAGTTATTAAAACCGAAAGTCACGTTATATATTCGAATAGCATGACTTTTAAATGAGAAATAAGGTGCTTCTCCACTATAGCAATAGATGAAAAAAAAACTATTTTTTATTCTAGACGCACAGAAAATTTAGCACAAGAGAAAATTACTTTAAAGTATCAAGTTTTTACATTTTAAAATAAGAAAATATGGTACTTCTAAAGTATTCTACCCAGTAAAATAAGTACTTGTACAGTAAGTCCCCATATGAAAAACAAAGAAAGTCTTATCTGTGACATGCATGAGTTATCAAAATCGAAAATCATGTAATATATTCGAGTAGTATAACATTTATAAAAAATTCGGTGTTTCTCCACTTTAGCACTCTGATGGTCTGATGATATTCATTTAGCTTGGATGTACACGGTGACCCCCCCAAAAACAGAGGGCATTAAATTGTTGTTATGAGCATTTTACACTCAACGGAGGAAAAAAGGCCAAATACCCTGGTGTGTTGATGTGATGTTTTAGATATAATAAAGTAGTTATGACGAAAATTTCATTTCATTCGAACAAAACACTAAGAAACGGGGCCTAATCAGAGGTGGGTCCCGTTCTTTGTGTATGGGGGGCACCCTGTATTACTGGTTTCTGGGAATAACTGTTATGGTAACGTTTTGAATCACTCATAATAGAAAAAGGCAACCAATAAACAACGAACCGCAGATTAGAAATAATAGAATATAGTTTGTTTAATCGTAGTTCTTTTAATATCAAAGGGACTCGAAATATCAATAGTGGTTGTTGGAATATGACAAGTCCATATCACGTCGTTTTTCAATACCACTTGATCTGCATTATGTAAAACTGTAGAAAAATTACTGAATGCTCAACGAATAATGTAATTGTAATTATTTCGCATTAACTTCGTAGTGGCTTGGAATTTTATTTGGACATGAAAAACTAAGTTAAAAAAAAATTGAGTGAAGTTCATCTTGCAGTTTAAAATGTTTCATCACATTTATACAATCAGAACGCTTAGCTATACTTGATAAATGCTATCCACTTTACAATAAGCCCAATATTATAATAGTGTGCAGGGCTACTATTTATATTTAGAAGTAGTTTTCTAATACATTATCCATTATATCTTTAAGTTTAGATTTTAAAAGATAAAAATAGTATGCAACCATAAGAACAAAATAACACGCTTCGCCATCTGGCATCAATTGAAATGGATGGCTCTCGTCTTGGGGAAGCTCCATGTTTTGACAAACTTCTGGGTTTGACCTTTACTCCTGATCTGAAATGGAACACGTACATCAAATCTGATGCCAGGGATCCTTCTACCGCTGGTGGGATCCTTCTACCGCTCCAGAAGATATCTCACTACTGATGCAATTCTCTATCTGTATAAAAGCCAAGTGCGTCCAAGGATGGAATACTGCTGCCACATTTGTGCAGGAGCTGCTTAAAAAAAGCCTATCCTGCCTTGACAGAGTACAACATAGACTTCGTGGCTTAGTGGGGGATGCAATTTTCTCTTCCCTGCAACCTTTCTCCCACAGAAGAGACGTTGCGAGCCTGTCTTTGATTTATAGTTATTTCCATGGCAGGTGCTTGTCTGAGCTCCAATTCCTCGCCCCCCCCCGTCTGGCTGAAACTACTGTCAATAATTTGCCCCACTCTTTATCTGTGCCTAAATATAAACGTAGATTCCATGAGCAATGCTTCTTTCTCAGAACTGCACGCCAGTGGTACTTTCTGCCGCTTGCTTGTTTCCCACCTGACTACAACTTGGGCATCTTCAAGTCCAACCTAAACAAACTCTTGACAAACCGCCCTCTTAAGTAAGACACTCTATCAAAACCCCCAATACTAATGATTACTACAATACTATATCATTGATTACTGTACACACAATAACCCTTATACCTGAGTGGTCTTCAGGCCTGTATAAGTGGTGACCCCAATGTGAAAAAAAATCTCTTAATGAAACCTGATAACTATTTTTTTTATCGTACGTCTCTAAAAGCGTAGATTATATTTTAATTATAAACGTGATACCAATTAATAGTCTACTACGTATTCCCCTAATTTTAAAGCTAATCAATATTCTTTACCACAATGTGTTTAAGGCAAGATTTATGGTATGTGCCCTCTTAAAAAGGAGGACATATGAAAATAATTTCCAGTTTTAACATATTTGATGATCGTTGGATACAGTTAAATACATTTTTCGTAAAACCTCAAATTAAAAAAAATTACTTTCACTTATATAATTGTATAAATTTGACTGGAAAATGTTTAAATTCTAAGCTTTTAATGTAGAAATTATAAGGACATATTAAATTCGTTCGTTGAATTCTATTCGATATTTTCTCATGTCAATCTGATTATACATATTTTTCTTTCTCTTCCCCTTACACACTCGATCGTTCTGCCTAATTATATAATTTATATATATTAAGGCTTTAATAGATATTTAAATGTTCCGTTTATTTACGCCATAATCACGTTCACACACCGGTTCTTGTTAGAAAACCGAGGTAAATCAATGTTGAGCTTAGCCAGTGCATAAATTGGGAATTCCAGGTGTTGTATGTCATCGCCGTTTATCTCAAAATTTTGCACTTATCCTGTACTGTTTTTGTACCTGGACTCCAGCAGTGCCGATAAAGGAGAGGTGTCATGGGTATTTGCATTACTCTGCCTTATAATTACACGCCCAGTTGTCCTTATAAGGGTATCTATTGATTATCGAGTGATTGGCGGCGATGAGTGCACGTGTTTATTTATGATTAGAGATTAAATCAAGGTAGATATGAGTTAAATATAAACTGGAAACTAATAAATAATATTAAACATAAAGCGCACACATAAAATCAATGTTGTTAATGAGATTATATTTTTATGTGATTATGAACGCCAACGAGTATGCACTGTATAGGTTTTGATCAGAAAGATCACGAAAAAAAAACATGTAAAATGTATTTTAATGTTGACGATCCTTTTTTAAAATAGAAATACAAGCCGAAAATACAACGGAGTGACTGATTTTTCTGCAAGCATTGCCTTCGAGGATAAAATCTAAACACATCTGCATTAATAAAAATAGTTTTTTTTAATCTGTTTTCCTCGAATTCGAAGTAAAAAAACACACATTCTCAAATATTCTGAAATCACGGAAAATAGGGATTTCAGTTAACCATCACTAACAGGAAAAAATATTAAGGACATTGGTTTTACGTCTTGTGTTGGCTTCATTATATATATATATATATATATATATATATACAGTGATGATCATATTTATTGGCACGGTAAAATAAAAGTTACATTTTGTCTCATAAATTCTAAAAAAGGGATTAAATTAAAGAAAATAACAAAGTATACTATGTATTGTTAACTGGCCTTTCCGATGCAGCAATCGGATTTTAGAAAAAATAAATAACAAAGGAACAACAAACATAATTGCAAAAAACCCTTGTTCAAAATTATTGGCACGATTTATTTAATAATCAATTGTATAGCCTTTGGCCTGGATTACTTTTCTCAGTCGCTTTTCATAGTTTACAACCAAGTTGTTGCACTCTTCAGTAGTAATTTTAGCCCACTCTTCCTGACAATAATCCTCCAATTGAATAAGATTCTTAGGCTTCCTTTGCATTACCCTCAATTTTAATGTTCTCCATAAATTTTCAATTGGATTAAGGTCTGGGCTTTGTGATGGCCACTCCAAAACATTAATATGATTGTCCTCAAGCCATTTCTTAGTAAGTTTAGCCGAATGCTTTGGGTCATTATCTTGCATGAACCACCAACGACGACCAAGTGAGAGCTCTTTAGCAGAGTCTTTCAGGTTTTCATCCAATATTTTAACATAATCTTCCTTTTTTATGCTACCTGTGCCCTTAACAAGTCGCCCTGGTCCAGAGGCAGCAAAGGATCCCCAAAACATCAAACTGCCTCCACCGTGCTTCACTGTGGGTATGGTGTTCTTAGGCAGGAAAGCTTCGCCAGATTTTCTGTAAATATAAGACACTTTATTATGGCCAAATAACTCTATTTTCGTTTCGTCAGTCCATAGAACACGTTTCCAGAATGCAACATATTTATCAATATGACGTTTTGCAAAGGCTAGCCTTGCTTTCAGGTGCATAGGCTTCAATAAGGTAGTCTTTCTCGGACGACATGCTTTTAAACCAGCTCTCTTCAAAACTCTACCAACTGTATGTCGAGATACATTCACTCCAGAGGTGCTCTGTTCATCAACAATCTCCCCAACAGAGATCCTTGGGTTTTGTTTTACTTGTCGAACAATTTTCCGTTCATCTCTTGGGGAAAGAATCCTTTTTCTCCCTCTACCCTCTAAACTCATAACGTGGCCTTGCGATTTGAACTTGTTTATTATGGCTCTAACAGTGGATTTGGGAAGGTTTAGCTTCTTTGAAATCTTATCATAGCCCTCCCCATTGGAATGGCATGCTACAACAAGCTTCCTGACGTCTTCGCTGTGTTCCTTAGTTTTAACCATGGCGATTGAAAATTATAATTTAGTCACTTATAATAGTTTAAATAAATCGCTATCTAAAAATTATCTGAAAAAAATTATTCACTGAATTAGCGTTAAACAAGCATAATATGGCTATAAATAGTTCAGAAAGCACGTAAACCGGAAATTGATTGATATTATACTGATACTAAAAGAAAAACAAAGCCGTGCCAATAATTTTGAACAAGGGTTTTTTGCAATTATGTTTGTTGTTCCTTTGTTATTTATTTTTTCTAAAATCCGATTGCTGCATCGGAAAGGCCAGTTAAAAATACATATTATACTTTGTTATTATCTTTAATTTAATCCCTTTTTTAGAATTTATTAGACAAAACTTAACTTTTATTTTACCGTGCCAATAAATATGATCATCACTGTATATATATATATATATATATATATATATATATATATATATATATATGTGTATATATATATATATATATATAAACATATAACACGGAAATTACATAATTGTTGATGCAATAATTTATTTCAGTTAGACAATTACATTTTTGATAACAGTATCATACATGTATTAGGTTGTCCGGAAAATAATGGTCATTTCAGGAAGTCTGTTTTGAAATTGGATTTTATCATAGGATTTTTATTATATTTCAGGTAAACATCAACATGATTATTGATTTATATGTGCTTTTTAATAATTTATTACTTTTTTCTTTCAGAAAACGTTTTATGAGCGAATGAGCCCATAATTTGGAATATGAGAAAAGAAGACTTATGATTACTTTTCCTGCATGAGTTTAAGCTTGGTAATAATGCTTCTCAAACAACTGCAAATATCAATAGGGCATGGGGAGAAGGCATCACAATTGCTAGAACAGTGTGAAGATGGTTTCAAAAATTCCGTAGTGGTGATGAGAGCCTTAAAGATGAAGGTACAGGACGGCCATCGTATCTTAGCAATGAAAATTTGAGAGCCATTGTTGAGCAAAACCCACGGCAAAGTGTCAGGGAAATGTCTCGGGAACTTGGTGTCAGCAGTTCAACAGTGTCGGACCATCTGAAGCAAATTGGCAAGGTGAAAAAGCTCGACAAATGGGCTCCACATGAGCTGAATGAAAATCAACAAGCTCGATGTTTTGAAGTGTGTTCGATGCTCTTTTTGCGAAACATTAATGATCCATTTCTTGACCGAATAGTCACCTGTGACGAAAAGTGGATCCTTTATGATAATCGGAAACGATCAGGTCAATGGCTTGATTGTGATGAACCACCCAAACATTTTTCAAAGCCAAAGTTTCACCAACAGAAGATTATGCTAACTCTTTGGTGGTGTGCAATTGGTGTTATTCATTACAGCTTTCTGGATGCTAATCAGAGCATCACGGCAGAGCTTTACTGCAATCCACTCGAAGAAATGCATCATCATTTACAAAAATTGAGACCTGCATTAGTGAATAGGCGTGGTCCAATCCTGCTCCACGATAATGCGCGGCCTCATGTTGCTAGAATGACACTGCAGAAACTCACAGACTTGGGATACGAAACTTTACCACATCAATCTTATTCTCCATATCTTTCACCCACGGACTACCATTTTCTCAAGCATTTAGCCGCTTTTTTAAGCAACAAAACTTTCAGATCTAATGCAGAGGTTGAATCTTTTTTCAAAGATTTCTTAGCATCTAAGCCAAAGAATTTTTATCAACGAGGCATAAATGATCTAGTTGATAGATGGCAAAAATGCATGGCTGTTCAAGGATCATACTTTGACTAATTTCAATGTCTAGTGTCACCTATTTGATTAATAAATCCTTTTTCTCTAAAATTGGCCATTATTTTCCGGACAACCTAATAATTTTCTAGCTTAGATGCTTGAAAATACCATAAGGTTGAAATAAATTATTGCATCGACAATTATGTAATTTCCGTGTTATATTTTTATCTTATTGCTCTGTTTACCACACTGAGCTCTCATACCCGGATTTCCTCCTGGAATCATTCCATTATAACACTATATATATATATATATATATATATATATATATATACATATATATATATATATATATATATATATATATATATATATATACTGTCTTATTAGGCGCCGTTTCTTAACGGTTTGTCCGAATAAAATGAAACTTTGGCCATAACTACTTTATTATATTACAGACATCACATTAAAACACTAGGGTTTTGACCTTTTTTTCTCCGTTGACTGTAAAATGCTCAGAAAAACAATTGAATGCCCTCTGTTTTTTTTTTGGGGGGTAACCCTGTATACATGTGCCCGTGTGTGCATGTGCGCGTGTGTGTGCGTGTGAGTGTGGGCGTGTTCACATCCGATTTTCAATGCAATGTTTAGCGGACGTACATTTTTGTTTTTCTACTCGAATAATTAATTTAAGTTGTTCTCGATAAAAAATTACAATCAACGTGTTGTACCGCTTAAAAACACTGACACTCACTCCAAAGTGATGAATTATAATGAGTTTTAAGAAATTTATAATTTTTGTAACACTACTACCATATATGGACATCATCCCTCTTTGCACCTATTCATAAAAATCGCCTCAAAGTTACTTATAAAAAAAAAACAAATAATGTATATCTCTTTTATATACATTTTTTTTCACAGCGAGCAATTCATTACCTTTGATGCTTAATTGCCTATATATACGATCTATATATATATATATATATATATATATATATATATATATATATATATATATATATATATATATATATATATATATATATATAGTGGTTTTTGTTTTGATTTTTTAAACGATAGTAATGTTTATGTCTCCGCCTGTGAGAACCGCTGTTTTTTTTAGAAAGTCGCCCACTTTTATTTGGACGTATTATTTATTTATTTATTAATTTATTTATTATTTTAAAAATAGATAATATATATATATATATATATATATATATATATATATATATATATGTATACATATATAGAGAGAGAGAGAGAAAAAGAAATAGAGAAAAAGCGACTATTTAAAAAGAAGTTTTTATTTATTAAGTTATTAGTGAAATATAATTCTTAAAAGAAATAGATCAGGGGGTAAATTGTATTTTTTCTTATTGAGGTCAAATTTTATTGACCATGTTTAGACGATTGGAAAACATCTAGTCTGATTGGTCGCGCTTATAAAGTGCAGAGATTTAAAAGCTCATCATTGAATGTTCAAATGTCCGTCTGTCAAATTATCTATCACGTTAACAGCTTTTTTAAAATTAATTTATTTGTAACAAACTGAGCAAAGACTATTTAGTGTGAAATCTATTCAATCTCCATGATATATAATTATACCCTCGTCGTTACCGACGTGTGAGGTTCGCCACAACAACTATGCTATTCAGAAATTCGCACATATGACTTGTTTATATTGGTGAAGCTTTCTGCAGAACTAACCGTAATATTTGGCACAACGCAAATCTCAGTAGGGCAAGGGCTAAACAATATAGAACATAAAAACGACTTCGGGTTTTACATCATAGTTTTCTCTCAAATGTGTGTTAACGATGATTTGAATATATTTCTCCTTATAGATCAAAATCCCCCACACACCAACCTTGGAATTTCTACGTATATATATATATATATATATATATATATATATATATATATATATATATATATATATATATATGTATATAGTCATCCACACACAGTACTGTTCCGCTGTTTCACAGTTCATCAGTACGGCTAGACAGGCAACCACCTAAAGCCAGGATTAAAACCCGACGGTCTAGACGGCAGTCAAGACTCCTAACTACTACGCTATCAGCGGCTGCTTAGTGAGACGTGAGTTTAGCGATGTTTTGACATCATCCGAAATACTTAAGCTGGATTTCTTTGCAAAAGAGCATCGCTTATACGCTAATGGTCATTCGTGTATCACTTCTCGATATGCTCAACTAAAGATGAGGAGCATTATATATATATATATATATATATATATATATATATATATATATATATATATATATATATATATATATATATATATATATAGTCATCCACATACAGTACTGTTTCGTTGTTTCACAGTTCATCAGTGCCGCTAGACAGGTAACTACCTCAAGCCATGATTGAAACCCGACAGTCCGTACGACAGTCAAAGCTCCTCTGTGTTTGTGTGCGTGTGTGTGTGTGTGTGTGTGGGTGAGTGTACTAGTAAGTATAATCGACGTTGTCCGGGATTGAATAATGATGAATACATGTTTCATACTCCCATATTTTTTGTCATTGAATCAATAGAATCACCTTCTTTTCAACAAAATCTATGGAATCTATGCTCTAGTTGTGGGCCCATCACATCGCACATGCAGGAAGTTTCACATGACTCCTCCCTATGACTTCGTTCTTATTACTTATTACTTATCACAATTATAATCTACATCATACTGTAGACAACCTGATGTTGAACGTATAAAAAATTATTTTTAGATATAATGGCTTGAATGAAAGTGTTGGTGGTAAAAAAAAGTTATGCGGTAAAAAGTGTCATTTTTTTTATATTTGGGGGCATTTGTGACCCATTTTAGCTCCTGGGAATGCTGAATTCAATGAAAATAGACAATCGATGCAGTTGCACGCCTTAAGACATGTATATTTGAATTCAGCACCATAGAAAACTACTATATAGACATACATATCAAGTTTTGGAGTAATATTTGAAAAAAAAACTCCAAAAGCCTGTTTTTTTTTCGACTCTACAAATCCCAGAAGGGTGCGAAACAAAAATTTGCCAGGGTCATTTATACTGGATTTATACTAAGAATAATGGACTCCACATTTTGGCCAGGTTTCAGGCAGATCTAATGGATGGATCAAACACTATGGAGCAAAAAGTGCCATTTTAAGCAATTTTCGGGCATTACTGACATCTTTTAAACACCGACGGGCACAACGGGAATATTTGTGAAAAAACATTTTTTAATGTGCACATCTATTTAATGAAATAAAATTCGTAGCAAAATTTCAGGAAAAAACTAATGAACGGTTATCTGGCAATGGTCCGGTTTATCGAACGAACGGAAGCACGGATGCCACTGAAAACATAGTTCCCTCTCCGATAAATCGGGGGAAAATATTGCAAAATTTGATTTAATATTAGGGACCTTTCGGTTTGTTTACTTATAACACTTCTCAAATGCACTTCTTATCTTAGACTGTGTAGAGTGTTAACTTTGGTCAAACTCGCCTGATCAGTTTTTTTTCAACGAATTATTTCGATTATTGATCGAAGATAGTTTTTGAGAACATGCCAATAAAAACAACAAACTATCGAGACACACAAGGAAATACATGGAAGTTAATTCGTGTGAAATTTAATTAAAAAAAAAACAACCCAGCCGTTTTTGAGGCATTGTTCTGTTTTTATACCAGTAAGTAATATATATATATATATATATATATATATATATATATATATATATATATATATATATATATATATATATATCAATTAAATGTTTATTAGTAAAACATGAACACAGTGCTCAAAACTGTTGTAGGGCAAAGAGATATATGCATATATTATTATTATTATTATTATTATTATTATTATTATTATTATTATTACCGTTTTATCTACTTAGTTACATATGTTTCGTTTACCGAATTGTGTTAACGATCGCATAATTTCAGTTCATAAGTTATGGAGATAGAGATATAGGAAAAGGGAGACTAGATAGCTGTTGAATACGTGTCATGGGAAGCTTGACACATTAGTTGACACTACGGTTTATGGGGGAGCCGTTATTTTTATCCACCTTAGTTCACTAATTTAAAAGGAAGGATTAATGAATCGATTTATAATTAACTAATTGACTAAATAAGTAAGTAACGAGATAAATAAATAAAATGCAAGATATGAATGAAATTAATGCATATGCACTTAATATATAAAACTATGAATATATGTCTGTCAATCCTTCTTGAGAGCAAACAGCTGCAGTATTGAGGCGACCACCATGAGGCACAGACTCCGTTGGTTGGGGCATATCATCAGAATGGATTAAAACAGGCTCCCTCAACAAACCCTGTACTCGGAGCTAGCCACAGGAAAAATACCTATCGGTTGTCCTCTACTGCGATATAAGGACAAACACAAATCCACCCTAAATATACATGAGATTTGATCTTCCCATCTGGGAAACAACATCTAAGGATCGGTTTCTGTGGCACCAATACATCATATACGGTGACAAAGGATACGAAGCAGAAAGAAGACTGGTTGAGATCAAGAGTAGGGAAAGAAAAAAAATCGTGCTGAACAACAGCGCACCTGCCAAGCATTGCTTACCTTCTCTGCTCACGCAAATTCTACGCTAAGATTGGTCTGAGAAGACATTTGCAATCAAAACGCTGAGGAGGGAAGTGGAAAATGATATTGTCAGATACGAGAAATCGGGCCACGATATATATGTAGAAAGGTGTCTATAGAATGTTTTATATATATATATATATATATATATATATATATATATATATGTATATATATATATATATATATATATATATATATATATATATGTATATATGAATTTTAAAATGGATATAATCCGACGTTATGTGAAAAGGAAGCCGAATACCGGAGGCTCGAGGTTTCGCCCGTATTATGCGGGCTTTTTCAAGAGGTGTGGTCACTGACGCAAATCGAACTATTATACAAATATACAAAAAAAAAGAACACATGTATATTTATTAACCAGTGTCTTGATTATGTTCGTGAAATATTATTTTAGATAAGTGGAAAGAAATGTTAAAAAAATTATTTTCTCTGTTTGATAGTAGAATTAGAGATAAGAGCACATTCCAAAAGACGGTGTGTTGACCTACTATGTATAGCCGGAATTTATACCATACCGTGCCTTGATTGTGGCAAGATATACGTAGGAGAGACGCAGCGAAACCTTGCTAAAAGAGTATATGAACACAAAAGAGACATAAAGAACAACATTACTCTTAATTCTCTTTTCGGTTACATAATGGAAAATGACCATCATTTCGATTTCGAAAATACGACTTTCCTAAAGCATATGCATAATAGGTCAACATGCCATCTGTTGGAATTAGCTTTTGGTCTCTAATTCTATTAACACTATCAAACAGAGAAAATGATTTTTTTAACATTTCTTTCCACTTATCTAAACTAATATTGCACGAAAATAATCTAGACACTGGTTAATAAATATTTATTTGTCCTTTTTATTGTATATTTGCATAATATTCTATTTGCATACACTCTTTCAGTATATATAAAACTAAATACATCGACCCTATCGTCTGTGATAACACCTCTTGAAATAGCCCGCATAATACGGGCGAAACGTCGAGCCTCCGGTCTTCCGCTTCCTTTTCACATCATACATATATATATATATATATATATATATATATATATATATATATATATATATATACTTGTATGTAATATACTGAGTTAGTGTAATTCAGTACATTTTTATATACCAATGAGTTTTAATCCAAAGAGAGTTCACTTAAGGAGTAAGCTACAAAATTATTATATTTTATAATTGAGCATTAATATACTGTGGAAGCAAAATCAAGGTTTCAAAAAATGTTTCGATGGCAACAAAAAGTGTATTTCGTTTTACGTTACAATTGTTTCCATGTCCAGTCGACAATTGAAAACATTATATCGTTTGAAAATTTTCAAAAATTGCATTTCTTCAGAATTCATGAATAAAAACACTTTGGACAATAGAGCAATTTTGTAAGAGAAAGAAAAAAGAAAGAAAAGGGAAAAATTCCCTTAACGAAAAAAGCAGGTGAGAAACATTTACCTTTGCGGTAGCTACGGCAATCCCATTTAAATATTAATATATCGCCTAATTTTCGTACCTTTATATAAGGACAGAGGGATTAGACGTTTCCACAGAAAACCCTAAACAATTTGAAAAATGTGTTTATATATCCCATTCGTTGTGTTCCTAAATTAGATCTCGCTGTTTCTTTATTTCCCAATAATTAATTATTTCATAAAAATATTTTTTAAATTTTTATTTCTATATTTATAGTATGGCGGTAACAACCTTGCAATAACGTTATGGTTAATTTTAGTTTCCTATTAGTGGCAAGTAACGTTCAGAGAATATCGTTATTTTAATACTTGATATATACTATATTTTAGGTTTAAAGTTTAATTGAATATGAGAATGAAAAAAAGGCTGTATTATATATATAAATCCTTGTACATTTCGAGTGAGGTATTCTAATCTATTTATTGTTATTTAATGTTTTAAAATGCATTGTCATTCTACTTGAATACGTTTTCATATCGTTACTAAAGACAATTATGAAGGGAGATAACCCAAGTAAGTTGTTAATTGCTACTAGTTAATTATGTTGGAAACTGTGTCGATTTTATTTCCTATAACAGCTAAAGGGAGATAATTCAGGCCGTTTGATGTTTTCAGTCTATTGATAACAAGAAGGCGCTTATGATTTAATAATTAATTTAATCAGACGGATCCAGGATGTGCTACGATGGCTTATTAAACAAATTAAGGATATAAATTATGTTTTACATCTTTAAAAAATTGGTTTTTACCCATGGGTACTCTGTTATTAATCACTTATGCTGCTCATGTCTTATAATTCGCGTGTTGTATTCTTGGGCATCTAAATAAATTCGTATATATCCTCTAATTATTATTCTGATAGCAAAATAACCCAATAGCTACAAATGTGTTTCACTCCGCTTAGAATATGTATACTCCTGAATTTATGTGTAAAAACATTTAGAACAAGGAGTAAAGTAAGTGAATTAGTAAATCAGTATGTATTGTACGAATTTAAGATGCCAGATGACAAAATCAATTAAATTGATTTACAACCCTTAAATTGCTAATTTAATTTTTAATAATAACTAGTTTATTGTTAAGTTGTTTTATTGATTTGAAAACGGCATCGTTTTTTATTTTTTTTTATTACATTTTCACCCCAAACAAGGCACATTGCCACTTTGGTGTAGGGGGCTACTATCAGGGGAAACAACTACTGGGGTACTATGTAGGGATTTGGGCAACAAGATGGTGCTTGACGTTGCACTTGAACTTCTGCATGTCAGTACAGTTGGGGAAGCAGTGACCTGGAATGGAATTCCAAAGTCTAGCGGTTCTGGGGAAGAAACTACCGGAGTAGAAAGATATTTTACATCTAGGGATATCTACAGTGTGAGGGTGGGATTTTGCAGCTTGTCTGGTCTGTCGAGGGTGTTCACGTCGTGGGGGCACAAGTGCTTGCAATTCATCAGAGAATTCACCATTAAAATACTTGTAGAACAGGCAGAGGGATGCAACGTTTCGTAAATGGGACAGAGGCTGAAGCTTAGATGCCAGTTTAGGGCCTATCAGATTTGCGACTCTCGTTTGAACCCTGTCAAGGAGCGAGAGACAAGTAGCCGATGCACCAGCTCAAATATTACAGCAATACTCCATACATGGGCTAATGGTTGACTTATAGAGGTACATGATACTTTCGGGTGTTAGTAGTTTTCTAGCACGGTAGAGAGAGCCCATCTTCCTTGCAGCGGCCCTGGCAATGCCCTCGATGTAATTGTTCCAACTCATGTTTCCTGTGAACTTAAGGCCAAGGAGCTTGAAAGACGTACTCTCAGATAAAGAGTCGTTGGCGATTGCTATAGGTGGTAGAGAACGGTTCTTGTAATTATTGAATGAAACCAGTTTAGTCTTGGCGGCATTGAACGTGACCATCCATTTTTGTCCCCATTCCACTACTGATTGGAGGTCATCCTCTAGTGTGTCTGCCATTACTTTAGATATATGTTCATTTGTTTTCCTGTCGTGCTAGCTATAGAGTGTGGTGTCATCAGCATATATACCCATCTCAGAGGCAATTTTGTCGGGGAGGTCATTTATGAATATCAGGAACAGTTGAGGTCCAAGGATAGATCTCTGGTTCACTCCCGCATTTATATCATATTGTTTAGATGTACGACCGTCGAGGACAACCTGGATTTTTCTCTTATCTAAGAAGGATTTAATTATGTTAAGTATTCTACCAGTGATACCGTATGATCTAATTTTCCTGAGGAGACCCTCATGCCATACCCTGTCAAAAACCTTAGATATACCTTGAGCTACCGCTCTGTCCTCTCCCGCTTTGTCCAGTGAATGGTATATGCGTTCAGAGATTACAGTGAGGATTGCTGCTGTGGAACGGGCTTGTCTAAATCCATATTGTTGGTCGTTCAGAAGTTTAGCATCTGTAAGGTGCTGGACTAGAGCATGGTTAATTAAGCTCCCAAATATTTTGGCAAAAAGTGGGAGGAGGCTAATCGGGTGATAATTAAATGGCTCAGTTCTTTCGCCAGAATTCTTAAATACTGGTACCACAGAAGCAGTTTTCCTACAGCCCGGAAAGCAAGATTCATTAACGCATTTGTTGAAGAATTTGGAGAGAACTGGAGCTACTTCGGCTGAGCACTTTTTTAATAGCACAGCTGGGATGAGATCGGGTCCACATGCATTTGAAGTGTCAAGGGTTTTTATGATAGCATGCACCTGAGCAGGGGTTATTTTCAGATCGTCTAGCGTGACGTCTGTCCGCATAGGAAATTGAGGTAGGGGGTGGTTGGAAGGCTCCGGTGTGGAGTTTGAGGCAAAGCGACTGGCAAGCATGTTAGCCTTTTCGGTTGCTGCGCAAACAACCTCGTGATTGTTGGTTAGTGGGGGAATTGTTGATTGCCCATTGTTTACTACACTGTTGTAGATTTTCCAGAAGTCACGAGTTCCTAGTTTTTGTGCTTCGATGAATTTTTAAGTTGTTTCCGTAAATTCCCTCTAGCTGTCGCTGTTTCAGTCTTAACGTTACTTCTAGCTTCTATGTACTTCTGTCTGTTTTAACTGGACTTATGTCGGTTAAAACTGCGGAATGCATGCTGCCTTTGAGCAATGGCAGTTGCGCAAGTCGAAGTACACCATTGGGGAGAGTGGGGCTTGCTATAGAATTTCCGCATGGGAACATTCGTTCGATTGCAGTTTTGAACCATTCTGTGTTCTCGTTTGTCACACTGTTCAACAGGAAGAGAAAAATATTTCCCCATGGGGCGTCTCTGATAAGATCTCTGATGGCTTCCCAGTCATCCTTTTGATAATATCTCGTTGTTTTGAGCACTGGCTCTTCCGTTTTGGCTCTAGAGTTTAGGGCGATTTCAACCATTATCACTGCATGATCAGCGTTCCCAAGTGGTATGTCGGATTTTGTTATACAATGATCAGGAACTGTTGTCAAAAACAGATCTAAGAGTGATGCGTGTTGTTCTTCCTGATCAGGGAAACGGGTTGGAAAAGTAACAATTTGCGATAGGGAGTGAGATATTGAGAAGCTGTGAGTGCTGCATCTGTGTAAGTGGAGAATCCAAGCCAGTTTTTGTGATGGACATTAAAGTCACCAAATACATGTACTTGGGCGCTAGTGTCGAAGGAGGGTGCTGTGGCTATGCTGTCAGATAGGTGTTTGTTATGGTACAGTCTTGGGTCGAGGGAGAGCGGTAGATAACGTAAAAGTGACTAATGGTGTGTTGCATAATTAGTCTAAAGCACATAAAGGATTGATCATCCGTTTCTAGGTTTGTTTTTCTAGTCAAGGGAAGGGTATTACGAATGTAAACTCCAAGTCAAATATTTCAGGCAAGAAATTGTCTGGATTTCAGATTGCGTATCACTTCTATATTTCTTTTCAGCCTACTTGCCATTTGCTCAGTTTTTAATTTAATTCATGCCGCATTTATTTCACCATTAATTCTGCTACAATTGAATACAAAAATACTCACCGTTATGGAAAAAAAATTCTTTTCTTAGATGAGCTTTATACTTTATTTATGTTTCTTACCCGGTTTGAACTAATAGAAACTATATTCCTTAAATGTAACTGAGTTATAACTTATAAGGATCATCGGATGCTAGGATTAAATTTTAATGTAGAGTTAAATAACTAGAAATGTTATAATGTGAATGAAGGATCCAAATCTAACATGCCTTTCCTGTTAAGGGAATTTTTCTTTTACTTACTTTTTTCTTGCCTTTCGAAAATGCTCTATTGTCATAAAGTCTGAAGAAATGCTGGTTTTGTGAAATTTTTAAACGATATAATGTTTGAAATTGTCGACTGCACATGAAAACAATTGTAGCGTAAAACAAAATCCACTTTTTGTTGCCATCAACACCTCATTTGAAGGCTTGATTTTGCTTCCACAGTATATATATATATATATATATATATATATATATATATATATATATATGTGTGTGTGTGTATGTATATATATATATATATATATATATATATATATAACGTAATAATAATTATAATAAGAAGACGAAGAGGAAGAAGAAGCAGACTAATAATAATAATAATAATAATAATAATAATAATAATAATAATAATAATAATAATAATAATAATAAGATTCGCTTAGTAATAAGATAAAAAAATAGGTATGAAATAGAAAAACATGGCATAACATGAAATATATAAGTAAGGCTTATTAAATAGTCGAGAGTAGACGAGCCTTAGGATAAGTTATATTACAAAATTTACGGTTAGTTTAATATTTGGAATCCTGTATGTGGTTGATGGAATATAGATGGTGGAGATTATAAAATCATGTTAGTAAGAAAAAAGTCATAATGGTTCAGACTTCTTAAAAGTTCAGGAAAGTTTAGATATAGAAAAGAAGTAGAAGTCTAGGATGGGTTTTTAGGAGGTAATTACCTAATTTAATATTTTTTGTTTGGGGTAATCGATATTTAGGGCCAAATGTTACTTTGGGTTCGAAATCGTTTATACGTTATTCGTCATATATTGTTTGAAAAAGTACGGTGAACATTTTAAAAGATAATTAAACAGTTACGAGCATTCTCCGAATTCTATAACTTTCCAAAATTACAGAAATTATTTCAGAAAAATATAACTACAGAAAACCATCATGGAGCTGGTGTAATCTTTTAAACAAACGCATTTGAAGTTACAATATTATCACCTGTTTACGTGCAAAAGGCAAGGTAATTACGTATCTAGTTACATTGGTAGGTTTTTGGTGTTTTAACTTTTGGATAATATTGCCATTTCCTTGTTCTAAATATATATATATATATATATATATATATATATATATATATATATATAATTCCACTATGATAATGCATCGCTAGAAATATCTCATCTTCTTGGTGAACATCGATGTCAAACTCCTGTAATTTTGTAGCTTGGCTGTCTTCTTACTACAAAAAATAAATGCATAAAATGTATTTAAATAAATATGTTTGGATTTTTTTTGTATTATAAGTTATATTTTTATCATTAGATGTGAAGCTTCGTGTATAAGTCCTGATCTGCATTGGATCTTGACTGACTTGAAAAGGTTGCCATTATTTTCAGCAGATATATGACTATATATTATATTTCCGCGCACATTTCTATGTTGGGAAGACGTCAGCCCACCACAAATTATTTATCAAAGCAGAGGACGTTCACTCGTTTCGAAATCAACAAACCCTGTTTTTTTCTCATAAGTTGACAGTAATTATCAAGTAATCTACTTACTTTTTATCATGAAGATATGTTTCATTTTCATAAGAAATTAGTAATTTGAATAATTTTCCTATAGACATTTTATAAATCACAACTGTTCATAAAATTTCCTATGCTTTTATAGTCGTTACTTCCTCATAATTAGCATCATTTTTTTCGTAATTATTCTATGAAATTTGCTTAATTTGTAATGTATAAATATAAACGCCTGAATGTAATGTCTCCTGCTCACAACAAAGTACAATATGATGATACAGGTGAATATCCTAATCTAACGAATGTAAAACATACTAGAATAAAATGTAAAAATAATTATCACACATATAGAAGAAGAAAACAGTGTATTATAATAGGGCTCGCTTGAAAGGCCACAAAAACTATCTTCGTAAGTTTTTTTTCATAGAAACATGTACACAGCGTCAGGGAATTTAAATTTATAAGACGAATGTTATAGATTAAATAACCCAAGTTTCATCTGTGTTGTGAGAAATTAGATGCATGCATACGTTCAACTGTGTGCAAAGCAATCAATATTAACATGCCATAACGTATATGGGAGGAGGGCGCGTTTAAAGGTAGTAAAAATATTTCAAACTTGTATGTGAAGGGAGACCGACAAAACTACTGAGAAAACTACGAAGACACATGTAAAAACAATTACTGACTAATAATGCGTGCCTCTTTCTGACATTTTGACAAGTGATGTTTTTTTGTTTCAATTCTGAACTAATCCTACTAATGAACTCTCCTGCTCGTGGAAGAAAAATAAACACACACACATCAATGGGCAAATAAACAAACGCAATGAAACTATGCAAACAAAACTAATCGATATGACTGATTAAAAGATTAATTTCTTTCTTCAGCGAGAAGTGTCTTTTCTTTTTAGAATATCTAACAAGTTGAAGCACAATTAATTTCCGACAAGTTTTATCTGATTATCTTCTAATATATATTATTGAAAGACGTAAGTTTACGTTTAGAAAGAAAATAGCGCAGATATTTTGGAAATAAATATTTCTTTGTAAAAAATAATTTTCGCCCATTAAAGCGTCTTCGTCATAATGTTTACTTTTTTCAGTTTTTTCCTTCTTCGTGGCATTGCATTATTATGGCAAGAAAAATAAGATACGCGTGTTGTATGGCTTTCAATTTAAATTTTACAAAGTTTATCTCAGGGATTAAATACATGGGCACACACAAACACACCTACACACACACACACTTGGGTAGAACACTGTCGTAAATAATCTCACCCACTACTTAATTGTGCTGAAAAATGCGACGCTCACTGTTTGTTTATAAACAGGCGGTTAGAGCACTGTAAAGTAGTGGACATTTGTTTGTTTTAATAGACATTTGGCGAGATAATATACGGGCGCCGCTCCTGTGCGTCAGTCGGTAGAACAGCTGACTGTCAACGCTATTGTTCTAGGTTCAATCCTCGACTTGTGGAGAGGCGCTAGTCTAGCGGCACTGATGAGTTGTGATACAACGAAACATGACTGTATGTCGATGAGTACAAATATATATATATATATATATATATATATATATATATATATATATATATATACGCGAGTGTACTTCGCCGATCGGTCGTGCTAGCTTAGATAAATACTTTTGCATTTTTAACAAAAAAGCTACAATAATATCAGAGCGTCTTCATTTACACTGACCATCTACAGAGTGCCAGCATCAATATATTACATATGAAATAGTCCCTTGGGGAATTAATTTTCGTATGTCCCGCTAGTATGATATTGAACGTATTTCCCACCGGTCTAATACTGTGAAGCAGTACTATATATTGGGTGCATGACGATTTCGATTGTATCTGATGGAACCTACGTCATTTTTAAATAACTCTTGATATCACAATTATATATTAAGTACAATATAATTATCAATAAAAAATCGGTTTATAATTATATGTATGAGATTAATGCGAAGAAACATAGAATACTTAAACGTATTTTACTACATGGTAATGCTTGGCGGCCTGCTAATAAAGAAATAAAACGGATATATTAAAAATATTTCAATTTACTGAGTTAGTTCCGGCAATGATTTTCCAAATTCGGGATTTGTAGATAAACAAATGGTCTATTATATATCAGAGCCTGAAAAAGTAACAATTCTGTCATGTGGAATCTTTATGTGAGCGACACAGGAGCATTATAAACTAAGCTTATCTATGACAGATAGGCAGATGCCAGCGAAATAAGGTTGTTTTTTTTTTATTATTCAGAAACGTGATGAAGAAGGAAGGAGAAAAGGTGGTTCTCTCGGTTGACACTACCAGTTCAATCTTAAGTGAGAAGTAAAATATAATATGAAGAGAAAAATATTTCCAACATAAACATGATAAACGATCGGAACGTGTTATCAGACATAACCCGAGTAAACCGATATAAAAGTAATATATATATATATATATATATATATATATATATATATATATATATATATATATATATATATATTATAATATTCCAGTGAAAGTAAAGTTAAAACTGAGATTTTACAGATGACATAAAAAGCAAAAATGGATAGGTTTCTGTTTGATGAGCTAAGTGAATCGACGTTTAGCGTGGTAAGTACTAAAAATGATAACCATTTAGCAAGTTTAAGTGATGTATTTGGTGTGTTGCCGAAAGATCGATTGGTACCGCCAGTGTATCCTTGCACATCGTATGATACATGAAATTATACGGCTAATTTGCGACCGGGCTAGGCTTAGTACTACATCATCACCACCCCATTATTATTATTATTATTATTATTATTATTATTATTATTATTATTATTATTATTATTGTTGTTGTTGTTGTTGTTGCTGCTGCTGCTGCTGGTGTTGTTGTTGCTGTTGTTGTTGCTATTATTATTATTATTATTAATGTTATTATTATTATTATTATTATCATTATCATCATCATTATCATCATCATTATCATCATCATTATTATTATTATTATTATTTTTATTATTTTTATATTATTATTATTATTATCATCATCATCATTATCATTATCATTATCATTATTATTATCATTATTATTATTATTATCATTATTATTATTATTATTATTATTATTGTTGTTGTTGGTGTTGTTGGTGGTGGTGGTGTTGTTGTTGTTGTTGTGGTTGTTGTTGTTGTTGTTATAATAACAACAACAACAACAACAATAATAATAATAATAATAATAATAATAATAATAATAATAATAATAATAATAATATGTAAACATTACCTACCAGAATGGTAAGATGACACCCTATAGAGTTATTTGGACATATCCAAAATGAGACGTGTCCATACAATATATAAACAATGCATTAACAATTCAAATTAGATTTCTTATTAAGCGTGACAGAATATCCTGAAGACGCTTAAAAATTACTTGAGAAAATTTAGAAAAGAGTGTAATATAAAACAAACATACGAAAAAATAAGTATGTACAAAATGAAGTTGCTATCTAAATTGATAGTCACAAAATCGCCTGCCGTTAATTTCGAGTGAAGGATAGTGAAAACCAAAAATAAATAAATAAATAAATAAAAAATTCGATCGATATAAAAATCAGCTTGCAATCAAAATGTCAACGGGACGCTACGGTTGTCTTTGGAAATGACCATAAACAACTTTAATGACATATTTATGCCTTCGTCTTTTAGACAGACAAAAATATTACACCGTAACTATTTATATCCGACGTTCAATATTGGATATTGCGCACGGGTTCTTAACAGACAACGGATTATGGACTGGATATGGCCACGAATAAGCAATATTATTAATAGTAATAAGAGTGTAACTTTGGATTGAATAAGTTAGGAAAGATATGCATTTGCGAAAGTAAAGTCATTGTGTGCTTGCATTGTGTAATGAGTATACCTTTAGAAATGACCTCATGCAATATATCTATGCTTAGATGGGTTAAATAATGAGTAAACAAATCTGAAATCAATGCTCCTAAAACTCGCCTAGAAAACAAACATCGAATTTGGATGGGACTTTCTAAAACATTGGAATTATTATTTAATCCGCCAGTATAGATTGGAGGTAATTGTTCATTACATTCTAATAGTTACTGTACCTATGCATTAATGACCTGAAATGTTAATATCTCTGTGGCAGATATTGACAATGTAAAACTCTAATACAAGCAGCCTTCATCAGAAGCAGAGACGTGTCGTTGAATTCCTGGCAAAAGTTCTATTGTTAAAGGTGGTAACTATGATGAAAAAACTTCTCATACACGAAAGGTAACTCACCTTTATGAGCACATTCTCGCCCTCGTAGCGCTTTTACTTTTTGCTTTAAAATAATAAGAATCTTAATTTAGGAACCATCTTTGCAGCATCACTTTTTCGTTTATCAAAGCATAATTATCATTCGTACTGCTTTTTCGTAGCCGCTGGACACAACAATATCCGTTAAGAATGCATGCGGTTGTAGATATATAATTGATCTCTGTGCAGTTACTATATATATATATATATATATATATATATATATATATATATATATATATATATATATATATATATATATGTATGTTATCCATTTTGTTTTCCAACAGAATGTTCAATAAAATGATTTGTTCACTTCAAAATAAATTAACTCTGGCTTAATTGGAGGCTTTAAATGCAAGTGAATAGCAATCAACAATGCAAGAAAACTGACTTTATCTTTATTATAGAAACTATAGATTTCACATTGTATTCATTATTTTTTAAGCATTTGTAAAGTAGATGTAATGCATTTTTGTATATTCCAAACTTAAACAAACTCTATCTCATTTAACAAAACACTAATCTATATCATAATCATTGTTGTAACCTTATACAAAATGACGCCCAGACCCCCCCCCTTGAAAATACACAACCTAAGACTCGAATTTGGATCTATTTCATTTCATTTAAAATTAATAGTATTGTAAATTACAACCCATATTTAATATGCAAATTTTAGTCAAAACCGAAACTTTATTAGTCGCATAGAGACATTTATACACCATGTACATGCAACTGAAAATCTATGCATAAGTTTTCCTGAAAAATGTCTCACATGTATTCGTATATTTATATTATAATGGTTATTTATATAATTATTACTATTTCGACACGATCACTCCGCTTAGACATTAGTATTATTAAATAATTTTACATTCATAAAGCAATTAATACGCCAGTTTAAATAGTTCTATATTTATTTTTAATCATAGGAAGTATCTAAAAATGGTTTTACTAAATAGTCTGCTTGATTTCTGAAGTATGCAGTTTGTAATTTTAATTAGATGGCAGTATAATTTATGTGAATAAGGTAAGATTTTTAAAGTGCATCCGTAATTACGATAAAATTCGATTACTTAGAAATATATAATAAAGATATGTATCCTACATAGACGTAAAAATACGTACGTCCATACGCACACTTTACGTAGTTTATATTATACTGCATCTGTTTACATAGCCATATCAATTAAATATGCCAATCCAAGTTTAGTGACGCTAAAAATTTAATATTTTAAGATACGTTCTTTAAAGGCTTATATTCATCATTTTCCAATTGGTTGTTAACGTACTTGTTAATATGCTATAATTTATACGACACATGAACTACGATTGTCTAATTACAGTTATTAAAGAAATAAAACAGGCAATGAGGTGGGAATGATGAAATAAAAATCTCATCGGAAATTAATATGTCAGTCATCAAACTTAACGACAAATATCACATTAAATTAATGGCGGATGTAAAACTTCTCTACGTGAACTTCTTTAGAAATCGCTCTCAATAGTATGTAGTGAACGCTAAGTATTCATGTAATCATATATATATATATATATATATATATATATATATATATATATATATAGTAATCCCCATACAGTATTATTTCGCTGTTTCACAGCTCACCAGTACGGCTAGACAGGCAACTGCCTCAAGCAAGGATCTAAATCCGATAGCCGAAATGACAGCCAAGGCTTCTCACCATTACGCTATACGGCTGATGCTATGTGGGTAATGAATTAACGATGTTTTGACATCGTCCAAATTCCTCCGTCCGATTTGTTTACACAAAGAGCATCGCTTCATACGCTAATAGCAATTTTTCTATCATTTCCCAATATGCTCAACCAAAGATAGGCAGCATTCTATGCCTACCAAGTAATATGCATTGGGATATTGCATCTTTTATAAATACTCTGTATATAATAATTATCAAACTCGTAGCTTGTATTCCTATTATCACAACATCATCTTTCGACATGATAATGGTTCTATGTTGTCTATCAAACAGTTAATAAAAGATGTTAAAAAACACTTTGAAAAAGAGTTAAACACATATTTAATCTGAAAAGAAAGCACTTGATGAGTGGATAATCCGTAATCTGCGGTGTTTCCAAGGATTACTTTCCTTCTCATCCTAGGGTAGGAATAAGCAAAATGCGGGATCGGATTTTGCATACAAAAGTATTTGATGAAAAAAAGTAAGTCTTACTTGATAAAAAAGTGAAGCAGAGGGAATCTGGTGAAGAAAAATGGGATTAAATGTGAATGGATAGTCTGGTGAAAGGTAAATAATTCAATGACGGTAAAATTCAAAAATATAAATCCAAGAAAGTTACTTGAATTTCCATTCGTACAAGTAAAACCCAAGGAAATCACGTAAGTAGAAGATTATACAAAATAAGCCAAAAGGCCGAAATACATTGAATAATTCAAAAATATGTAAAAAGAGGGGAAAAATTCCACAAATATAAAGAAAAGAAAAATAATATATGCGTTTGACACGGCTGCCGAGACATTATGTCTCAGCAGCCGTGTATGTGTTACTTTCTTGTTATCTCGATTTATATAACTTTCATATTAATTCAATTTTTCAACGTCTAATCATGGATATGTTGATATCATTTTATATATATATATTTCATACCATAGCTGACGGCTCTGATTTCTTCATGGCTGGGGGTATCCGACGAGCAATCGTAGAGATCTGCAGCGGTGGGGGTGTTTTGACCTGGTATTGTAGGTGGAGGCTGGTGGTTCAGGAGTTCACGGAAGTGCTCGTGCCACCGATCCAATCGTGCGTTTAGCTCAGTAATGATTTCACCTCCACTGTTGTGGATAAATTCGTTCACGGATGGCCTCGTCTGTGTGCTGGACTTCAATAGTTGATATAACTTGCGGGAGTCCCCTACTGAGGCCGTATGTTCCATGTCAGTTGCGATATTGTGCCAGTAGACATTGCGGTCGTTGCGGGCAGAGTGCGTTGTTTCTCGGCGAAGGCGACGATAGTTGGCATCTCCGTTGAGTCTGGCACGTTTAGCTTCCTCACCCAATTTCACCGTTCGACTTAAGATCCAGTCCTTTTGACGACGCTTTGTGAAACCCACGGTGTTGGCCGCTGCTTCAGTGACGTCCTTTTTGAGTGCTTTCCATATATCTTCCGCCGATTCTACTGGTTGTAAACCATTGAATCCGTTGCGTAGGTCCAGTCGAAACTGAGTCGCAGTGTCGTCCACTTTCAGCTTCGTGATATCAAGACGTTTTTGACGGGGAACGTGTTTGTTGGCCTTCAGTCGGATTGTAAGCTTGGCTCTAACAAGGACATGATCCGGTCAATGGGTATTTCCTGTTTCAGCACCTCTTTAAGCGCGGCAGTCACGCATATTGCTTACCCAGTGAAGAAATCAGAGCCGTCATTGCCAAGTTGAAGAATAACAAAGGTCCATGCGAAGACGGTATCCCGGCTGAGGTCTACAAGACCGGAATCGATGAATTCACCCCTCGCCTACACCGGCTTATTTCTGAGATTTGGAATAGTGGGGAGATTCCCCAAGATTGGAGTGACACCATCCTTCTTCCCTTTTTTAAGAAGGGTGACAAACGTGCATGTAGTAACTACGGAGGCATCAGCCTTATAGATGTCGCTGCCAAAGTCTTCACTATCCTAATTCTGAGACGGTTTCAATACGAAAGGGACAGAAGGACTCGTCCTAACCAATGCGGATTCCGACCTGGCCGCGGATGCGTCGACCAAATATTCAGCCTTGGAACAGCGCTGGTGCTACCAACAGCGTACAATCGTATGCTTTATCGACTTCGCTGCCGCTTTTGACTCGGTCGACCGCGGTACCCTGTGGAGAGTGATGGAAGCAGATGGTATCCCCCCGAAGTTACTCAACTTGATCAAGGCCTACTACCATCGGACTCGCACGCGTGTCCGCTGTTATGGCCAGGACTCCTCTTTCTTCAACGTCAGCAGTGGTGTCCGCCAGGGATGCGCGCTCTCGCCCACCCTTTTAAATTACGCTATTGATTGGATTATAGAGCAGGCGCTGCCTGGATATCCTGGCGTCGTGGTGGGGCGTAACTTTCATCTCACCGATTTGGACTACGCGGACGATATTGCGGTTCTCGGGGAGAGCTACAGAGACATACAGACGGTGCTGAACCGAATCCAGGAGAAGTCAGCTGCCATCGGCATGAGAATCAACGCCAGCAAGACGAAGATTCTATCGGCTGGCATCCCCCAAGCAGAAAGGTCCTCCGTCACTCTCAACGGGGAAACCCTCGAGGAGACGGATAGCTTCAAATACCTGGGCTGCACGTCCATTGGTACAGGTCAAGGCATGAATGAGATTGAAGCGCGCATTAATGCCGCACGAGCTGCCTTTTTTCGACTCCAAAGGCGATTATGGTCACGGCCTGAAATACGTCTGAGGACAAAAATACGAATCTACCAGGCCCTCGTCCGCTCAATACTTTTGTATGGATGTGAGACCTGGCCCATACGGAAAGCGGATCTGCGACGCGTAGAAGTTTTCGACCACTACAATCTCCGCCGCATTCTCAGTGTCCGTCCCTTGGATTTTGTCGCCAACAAAGAAGTCCGGCGTCGCTGCAATCTCCAGGCAATTACTGACCTACTACGGGCCCGACGCCTTCGATGGTTCGGCCATGCCTCTCGCTGTGATGCAGGAGTCTTTATCCACGAGGCTATCTCCCCACGTCCTCTACCCGGCTGGAAAAAACGTGTCGGTGGCCAGCTAAGAACGTGGCTCGGGACTATCAAAGCCGACGCTGAGCTTATTTCGGGCCCGCTCATCTATGGCCTGTCTCGTTGGAGACGTGACTGGCTATTGCGCACTAGGGATCTTGCCTCCGATCGCCGGGCTTGGGCCGCAGCGGTACGAGATGTGCATCTTCATGAAGTCGACTCAACTCCTCCAGGGTGAATGTCGTTTCAAGTACAAGTACAAGTAGTATATCATAGCGAAAATCAGCAGCATTAAATATATATAAATATATGCATAATATATATATATATATATGTGTGTGTGTGTGTGTGTGTGTGTGTGTGTGTGTGTGTGTGTGTGTGTGTGTGTGTGTGTGTGTGTGTGTGTGTGGGTGGGTGGGTGTGTGGGTGTATAAAATACATGTGGGATAACATGTAAGAATCTGTACATATTTACATTAATTTTATACATATTTCAAATATATCTTATGTATGTTCAGTAACTAAAATTATTGAGTTGATAATAGTAAATAAGAATATAAGCATGTAAAAATAATATGAATTACAAAGAGTTAATAAGTGTTACAATAGATTCAATCAAACATTATAAAAAAATCAATGGTTTATAAATAAGCACATACGACTGTGCAGGAAAAAAACGAAGGTCACAGCTAAGAAATATATATATATATATATATATATATATATATATATATATATATATATATATATATACATATATATATATATATATATATATATATATATATATATATATATATATATATATATATATATATATATATATATATATGGCGAAATGGCCGCGTGCGTCCTTGTATATCCAGCGAAGGCATTTTTCGCCGGGATTCCGGGGGAAGGTGCACTGTTTTTTAACTTTTTTATATACTCCCTGTTTCATAATATCTACGATTTTCATTCGAAGGAATCGTATCTAGATTTATTTGGATCGACTTTTATATAATTCGCGTTATTCCATCCTCTCGTGTGGTTGTTCTTTTTCGTATGAATAACACGAAACTAACCTGGTGTAAGCGGCCTTTCGTGCCGGCCGTCTTGAAAGCAATTAGCGTTGATCAATGCGGGAAACCCCTTTATATCAGACAATTCAATTTAGGTCTGCCTCTTTTTGAAGGGAGCTTGGTTTCCCTAACATTCTGGAGAAACAAATAAACGAAACGACGCAAAGCTGAACTGACTTTCAGCCAACGTTAATTTCTCCATCTGTGTGAACTGATTTACTAAGCAAGTCAACTTTTTGAATGCCATCACTTAATTTGACACTTCCTATGGTTTCGTAGCTTGACGGTAACACGCCACGTTTTTTTTTTCACTTTCGTTTCTGTTTTACCCTAACGCATTCATCAAGTGTTCTACCCTGCCTGTCTAGTAACACTTTTTTTTTCAAAAACCTCGGCAACACGTGACACGGGTTCGAGCCTACCTGCTTACTAACACGAGATTTATTTGGATCGATTTCATAAAATTCGCGTTGTTCCATCCTCTCGTGTGTTTGTTTGTGTTTTTCGAATCAAAGCGAAACTAAATCGAAAGTGAACATCATTCGCTGGCCTTCTCGGCCGGGGCACCCAGAAAAACAATTAGCCTTAATCAATGTGGGGATAACTCTTTATATCAAACAATTCCTATTCATTTGGAGAGCCCCCCCTATCTGGAGGGGGCTGATTTTCCCCAACATGGTTGGGAAAAATAAATGAAACGGCTGAAAGCTGAACTAGCCTCCACCCAACGTTCATGTCTGCATTCACTTATCAAGTCAACATTTTGAGTGGCATCGCTAAATTTGATGCTTTCTACTACCTATGGCTTCGTAGCGTAGCGGTACAATTTGATGTTCTCTTTCATTTTCCTTTCCGTACCGATGTGTATATATATATATATATATATATATATATATATATATATATATATAAAATAGTATATATATATAAAAATAGTATATATATATATATATATATATATATATATATACTATTTTAATTGGAATTCATTATTGAGATGAGTATTATTTATTAATTTATTTATTGTGGACTATTATCCTCATGTTTCTTAGTTGTTGTTTCACGACGGTTCGGCCAACTATTCCTCTGGCGTTCGTCTCAATAATAATAATTATATTTTTAATTTAAGAAAATATTAATCCCATTGAAAATATAATGGAATATGTATACCATTACATTTTAAAATGCATTCATATTTTAATATTTAGTAAGGAAATTATTTTAATCTTTAATAAGAAACGCACAACAGAAAGTAAATATAAAACTTTTCTCAGCAAATTTAGGTAAATAGGATTATATGGCATTAATGTTTCTAGTTCGTCATTCACGATTATATTGATAACAACATTCACAAGTTGTTCAACTGCCTCTAGGTGTTTTGGAGTTTAATAACGGAATATCAATATTTAAGTTTCTCAACTCAAGTCATATCACTACCTTCATTTGCGTTCAAGGAAGTGATAACTCACAGTTGGAAAACAAGACAGCGCTAATATTAAAGTAGCTATCCAATTATGTATCAGTTCATAATATATTTGCGGAGAATCCATGTTTTCCTGGTTATATTTTGATTGATATTTCTAATTCTTACTTTTGACAAATTTATTAGTAAACATACGCCTAAAATGAACTGATAAATTTAGCAAATATAATTTATTCTTCCAAACAAGGATTGTTTATTAATAAGAAAAAAACACTATTTAAAAAGCATAATTATTCTCAGGTGCGTCCATTGTTGCATTTGATGGCATCTGTTTTCTAAAATCTGCTATTCAACTATATTGCTTATAGTTCAAGCAATTATATATATATTTAAAAAGAAAATTTAATGACTAGTTTTATAATTACCCTCTATATATGTTCTAGCAATTTACTACATAATAATAATACAGCGTCATATCATTTTATAAAATTTCAGATCTTATAAAACGTGTGTATGTTATATATTACCTAAATATCTGTTCCAAAATATTTTAGACAAAAACATATCTGAAGAAAATTAAGAAAAGAGAGAATTCGCGAAAGTACAAATAAAAGACAACTGGATAAAATGATATTAAAAATGTATTCTATTTGCATAATATATATACATTTTTCCAAGACCGGTATACCGCAGTCTGATAATGTTCAGTAATATCTGGTAAAAATATTAAATTAGAATTGTCTTCCAAATATCTAACGGATGATTATTATGTATATTCGCCCGTAGAGTGCACATTTTTGTTTTATATAAAAATATTTATGTTAATATTTTACAACTACTGTATATCATGGTGCATCACTGTTTTGTATGTTCTTTTTGGTTAGCCGATGTTAAATGTCTCTGCTTATATATTTATATATATATATATATATATATATATATATATTACGTAGTTGTTTCCTACCGAATTATACAAGAGTATATGTCTTTTTTATTCAAGACGCGTTGCTTACTAAGTCAACATAGCACCTTCTTTACTTTCAAGTAAAATACAACTCTTTGGCGTGAAATACAATTTATTTCGCTGGCACTGAGGGCGAAAACTCATTTGAACTCTGGTCTGTATGAGAGAAGTAAAAAAAAATGTAAGGCGACTATCGTTAGGTGAATCGTGAGACGGGTTTTATCTTTAATTCGAAATCCGATTGTATCTGTTTCTTATCGTTGAGAACCTTCGTCCATCTATTTCAGTCATGACGAAAATTCCAAATTAAGAAAAACAAGCAAAAACAACGATCAGAAACCTTATTGTTTTAAAATCTGGCGAACAAATTTGTTTTATCAAAATAGTACGCACATCATTTTGTAATAAATAAACAATATACTATATAAGTTGGTTCATTGAATCAAGTAGAACATAGAAAACTTATTATTATTTTATGTATTAGCAATTCTATGCATAGAAATTTGATATGTATATGTATATAAAGAAATCAATACAGAAAGTAAATGCCCTTATAATTTATTTATTCATTAAAGGTATACATCAACTAGGAGAGTAAGGTAACTGAGAACACTTCATGCCATGGTATGTCGAAGCCTAATGCTTTTCATCAAAAGATAGGAGAAGATGCCAGGAAACATTATATGAACACGATCTCTTAATCTCTCTCTATATATGAATGTATAGGTTTTATATCCTCATTTTATTTCGTTATTAATTTATTATGTAAGCTTTAATATAATATAATTGCAAATAATCAGAGCTCAATTTGACATAATTACGGGTAGTATATGTATGTAAATTGTTCCGAAGATGTATGTTCAATAGTGTTATTTGTAAAAAAATGAGCAAAAAATAGTAAACATTAGACGAGCACTTGCCATGAAAATGAGCACTTGCCATGAAAATGAGCACTTGCCATGAAAATGAGCACTTGCCATGAACATAGAAGACATAGACCCGCAACGTCTCTTCTGTGGGAAAAATGTTGCATGGAAAAAGAGAGAGGAGAACATACGCTACTACGCTATTAAGCCGGGTTTGAAATTTATATAAGATAAGTCGTGCTAAACAGCTCCTGGATAGATCTTTAAACAGTACTCTATTTAATGGAGCCCCTGTCTCTCATTCAGATAGAGGATTGCGCCGGCAGTAAGATACTTATAAGGGCGGTAGAGTGATCCAGCAATTTTTCCAGTGGTGTTTGCAACATATTTGATGCATGTGTTCCATTTCAGATCAGGAGTGAAAGTCAGTCCTAGAAGCTTGCCACGACATGGGGCTTCTCCAAGACGGGAGCCATTCATTTCGATCGGGAGCGTGGTAGGGATCATATCGCTTATGATGAAAAGAGAAGCTAGGTTTTCGATGTATTAAAATTAACCAACCATCTTTTTCCACATTGCACAATCTTCTAAGCACCAAGAGAGAGATAAAGAGAGAAAGAGAGAGAGAGAGAGAGAGAGAGAGAGAGAGAGAGAGGGGGCATCCGAAACATCTTAGTCATTGCTGGCTGTTGAAGTCTTTCCATAGATTGTCGTGTCATCTTCATATATGTCTACAAATGATCTATGAATGTGATAATTGATGAAACCAGGAACAAGGGTGCGTCGTTGATGTACAATTTTTCAACAAGAAAATTCATGAAATGTACGTATATTTCAAATAATAAAAATATATTTGTACAATTTACAGAATTCGATTTTTATAGCATATGTATTGAATATAATAGTTTCTATGATGAAACTTAATATAACTTAATGCTTCAATATTTTTTTGTTTAACAGAATAATAAGTTTTTCGGAACATGCAAGCGGAATCCATTTCGATCAACAATGTATGTCACTGAAAAAGTATCTAGTCAGTTAAATACACGTTGTCGGAGATATTTACTTAAGCCCAGTCTAGTTCGACAACATTCATTGTTATACGCAAATTTTAGGCATGTATAATAGATTATAACTTCGTTTTCTCTGTCTAATATATATATATATATATATATATATATATATATATATATATATACAATGACATAGAAAATTAATATATATATATATATATGCATATATATATAAATATATATTGAGAAAGAAAAGTAATATATATATATCTCAATATCTATCTATCAATCTATATATATATATATACCGACAGAGAGGGTTGGTTGGTTGTTTTTATTTGCCGACATATCAGTCATTTTTAGGTTATATAATGCTGAATCACAAGATTTTGAAGAAAAATTTTTAATAGAATATATTTGTTATTTTCAAGTCGGTTTCTATTTAACCCATAGTTGGGACCCTAACAGGTACTACTACTCCGGGTCAGACAGGACCTAGCAGCAATGGCTATTAAAAACTGGCTTCACACATTCCAAAACCCGCAAGCTGGGGCCTCACCACGGGATATAGTTTAAGGTTATATCCAGGTCAAGAGAGAGGAGAAAGAAAGAAAGAGAGAGAGAGAGAGAGAAAGATAGGAGACATATATCAGTTCCTCCTTAAATGTGCTTGTCTATGAACAACTGATTGCCGATTGGAGTTCGAAATTCATAAACACAGGCGACTTCAATTTTTACATAAAAGTACAATTTATTCATGTCAGAAAATTATAAAAGATAGCTACAATTGAAACATAAACAAAATTAATTACTTTAAAACAATATTCCTAAACACAACACTTAAAAACGTCTATTACTAATATACGATTAGTACCATGAAGCTTATTATTAAGAAATATTTGAATGTAATATGTAAATAAGACAATTAATTAAGTGAAAGGTTGTTTTAACAAATATTATATATAGACATTTTTTATTTTTTTATTATATTTTCACCCCAAACAAGGCACATTGTAACTTTGGTGTAGGGGGCTACTAACAGGGGCAACAACTACTGGGGTACTATATAGGGATTTGGGCAGCAAGATGTTGGTTCACGTTGCACTTGAACTTCTGCATGTCAGTACAGCTGGGGAAGCAGTAACCTGGAATGGAATTACAAAGTCTAGCGGTTCTGGGGAAGAAACTACTGGGGTAGAAATATATTTTACATCTAGGGATCTCTACAGTGTGGGGGTGGGATTTTGCAGCCTGTCGGGTCTGTCGATGGTGTTCACGTCGTGGGGGCACAAGTGCTGCAATTCATCAGAGCATTCACCATTAAAATACTTGTAGAACAGGTAGAGAGATGCAACGTTTCCTAGATGGGACAGAGCATGAAGCTTAGATGCCAGTTTAGGGCCTATCAGACTTGCGACTCTCTTTTGAACCTTGTCAAGGAGCGAAAGACTAGTAGCCGATGCACCGGCCCAAATATGACAGTAATACTCCATACATGGGCGAATGCGGGTGTTAGTAGTTTTCTAGGACGGTACAGAGAGCCCACCTTCCTTGCAGCGGCCCTGGCAATGCCCTCGATGTAATTGTTCCAACTCATGTTTCCTGTGAACGTTAGGCCAAGGAGCCTGAAAGACGTACTCTCAGATAAAGAGTCGTTGGCCATTGTTATAGGTGGTAGAGACGGTTTCTTGTAATTATTGAATGAAACTAGTTTAGTCTTGGCGGCATTGAACGTGACCATCCATTTTGTCCCCATTCCACAACTGATTGGAGGTCATCCTCTCGTGTTTCTGCCATTTCTTTAGATATATGTTCATTTGTTTTCCTGTTGTGCCTGTTAAAGAGTGTGGTGTCATCAGCATATATACCGATCTCAGAGGCAATTTTGTCGGGGAGGTCATTTATGAATATCAGGAACAGTGGAGGTCCAAGGATAGGCACCTGGGGTACTCCCGCATTTATATCATATTGTTTAGATGTACGACCGCCAAGAACAACCTGGATTTTTCTCTTATCTAAGAAGGATTTAATTATGTTTATTCTACCAGTGATACCGTATGATCTAATTTTAATGAGGAGACCCTCATGACATACCTTGTCAAAATCGTTAGATATATCTAGAACTACCGCTCTTCCCTCTCTTGTACAGTGAATTGTATATACATTCAGAGATTACAGTTAGAATATCTGCTGTGGAGCCGGCTTGTCTAAATCCATATTGTTGGTCAGTCAGAAGTTAAGCATCTGTAGGGTGATGGACTAGAGCATGGTTAATTAAGGTCTCAAATATTTTGGCAAAAAGTGGGAGGAGGCTAATAGGGCGATAATTTAATGGGTCAGTTCTTTCGCCAGAATTCTTGAAAACTGGTACCACAGAAGCGATTTTCCTACAGCCCGGAAAGCAAGATTCATTAAGGCTTTTGTTGTAAAGTTTGGAGAGAACTGGAGCTACTTCGGCTGAGCACTTTTTTAATAG
Source organism: Euprymna scolopes (assembly GCF_053919585.1). NCBI lineage: Eukaryota > Metazoa > Mollusca > Cephalopoda > Sepiida > Sepiolidae > Euprymna > Euprymna scolopes. Next base: position 138,498,501 of record NC_136486.1, read on the forward strand.
CACAGCTGGGATGAGGTCGGGTCCACATGCTTTGGAAGTGTCAAGGTTTTTTATGATAGCATGCACCTGAGCAGGGGTGATTTTCAGATCGTCTAGCGTGGCGTCTGTCCGCATAGGAAATTCAGGTAGGGGTGGTTGGAAGGGTTCAGTGTGGAGTTTGAGCCAAAGCGACTGACAAGCATGTTAGCCTTCTCGGTTGCTGAGCAAACAACCTCGTGATTGTTGGGTAGTGGGGGAATTGTTGATTACCCATTACACTGTTGTAGATTTTCCAGAAGTCACGAGTTCCTAGTTTTTGTGCTTCGATGCGTTTTTTTAGTGGTTTCCGTAAATTCTCTCTTAGCTGTCGCTATTTCTTTCTTAACGTTACTTCTAGCTTCTATGTACTTCTGTCTGTTTTAACTGGACTTTTGTCGGTTTAATCTGCGGTATGCATGCTGCCTTTGAGCAATGGCAGTTGCGCAAGTCGAAGTAAACCATTGGGAAGAGTGGGGCTTGCTATAAAACTTCTGCATGGGAAAATGTGCTTCGATTGCAATTTTGAACCATTCTGTGTTCTCGTTTGCACACTGTTCAGCAGGAAGAGAAATAATGTTTCCCCATGGGGAATCTCTGATCAGGCCTCTGATGGTCCCAGTCAGCCTTTTTATAATATCTGGTTGTTTTGAGCACTGGCACTTCCGTTTTGGCTCTAGAGTTTAGGGCGATTTCAACCATTATCACTGCATGATCAGCGTTCCCAAGTGGGCTGTCGGCATTCATTATACAAGCATCAGGAACTGTGGTCTAAAACAGATCTAAAAGTGATGGGTGTAGTTCTTTCTGGTCAGGGAAACGGGTTGGAAAAGTAACAATTTGAGATAGGGAGTGAGATATTGAGAAGCTATGAGTTGTGCTGCCCGCTGCATCTGTGTAAGTAGAGAATCCAAGCCAGTTTTTATGATGGACATTAAAGTCACCAAATGCATGTACTTGTGCGCTAGTGTCGAGGGAGAGTGTCGTGTCTATACTGTCAGAGACTTTGGGAGAAATAAAATAAAAATAATAAACTCGTGTTCAGTGGGGAAACACATTTCTGAAACATTCTCCATGTTTGTATATATAAAGCATATTCTGAACACAAAAAACATACACAAAAAGAGAAAGAATACTATTTATTATGATAAACAATACACACAATATAATAAACTATAAAATTTGATTCTATATTTACGTATACGCAATCTCCGCAACTTATACTATAAAATATCTGAGCGTATTTTACGACCACAAAACGGTTAGCGGAATGTTAATGTGTATAGGAAAGAGCAAAAAGTATGAGAATATTGTATTTTTACATATGTGTCATCAATTATCAAGGACTGGAAGCCACTAGAGGTGAAAGGTAATGAGTATGCAGTAGTCAATGTGACAATATCATTGTTAGTGTTAGTAGTGGAATAATATAATCAACACCCCGCTGTATTATGGCTCGGTCGAAAACGCATGAAGAATATAAGCTTTCTCAGGTTACATATACGATTAGTTATAGGGGAAGTAATATTGCTTGGCTAGCGTGTGGTATGAAGGTCAAGTAGTTAAATCTAGGTAAAAAGAGTCTCTATCGAAACTGTTGACGTTGACGCTCTTAAGCGAATGGGTACATTCAGAAAGGCCTGAAGGAACGTATGAAACGTATAAATGCAGTATGAAAACTTGAAAGAACATACTCTAGTATCGACTCGCGAGATTTTTAGGGGTCCGTAAGCATTTGAGTGATCGCTTCACCCAACTACTTTGACCTTGCGGGCAGGAGTTTTGCAGCTATTTAGCTTTCTCGCCCCGCCTTACTTCGGTTGGAACATCTACCTATGATGGGATGGGTACGGAGCGTGATATTACTGCGTTGAAGCAGGTTTGCTGTAATAAATCGTCAAGGCTCGATAGTCTGCACTTATCTTGTCTTTCATTTATTATTACTAGATATGGGACATAAAGAAAAGGTTGATAAACGTTTACCTATTCTGGCATTGAAATAATTTAAATAAGACAATTAAATGACTAAAGTAGTCCACGTACTTTTCTTTCAAAACATTTACGGCTGTAAAAATTCATTAGGAAAGAACGAATAATAAGCAAAATAATTTTGAAGGTTGTCTATAACATAATCGGAAGAGATAAATAAAAATTAATGAGAGTGAAAGAGTGAATGCAGTGGGTGGTGCGAGGAGGGCGGAAGAAAGAGAGGAAGGGAACAAGGGGGAAGGTAGGAGTTGGCGCTTAGTATGTCGCTAATGTATTAGTTTTGGGGTTTAAGGAATTTGTGGGGGAGGATCTGGGAAGTTTTTTTTTTTTTTTTTTTTTTACATTTTCACCCCAAACAAGGCACATTGCCACTTTGGTGTAGGGGGCTACTATCAGGGGAAACATCTGCTGGGGTACTATGTAGGGATTAGGGCAGCGAGATGTTGGTTCACGTTGCACTTGAACTTATGCATGTCAGTACAGTTGGGGAAGCAGTGACCTGGAATGGAATTCCAAAGTCTAGCAGTTCTGGGGAAGAAACTACTGGAGTAGAAAGATCTTTTACATCTAGGGATCTCTACAGTGTGGGGGTGGGAATTTGCAGCTTGTCGGGTCTGTCGAGGGTGTTCACGTCGTGGGGGCACAAGTGCTTGCAGTTCTTCAGAGCAGTCACCATTATAATACTTGTAGAACAGGCAGAGGGATGAAACGTTTCCTAGATGGGACAGAGGCTGAAGTTTAGATGCCATTTTAGGGCCTATCAGATTTGCGACTCTCTTTTGAACCCTGTCAAGGAGCGAGAGACTAGTAGCCGATGCACCGGCCCAAATATGACAGCAATACTCCATACATGGGTGAATAGTGGCCTTATAGAGGTACAGGATACTTTCGGGTGTTAAAAGTTTTCTAGCACGGTAGAGAGAGCTCACCTTCCTTGCAGCGGCCCTGGCAATGCCCTCGATGTAATTGTTCCAACTCATGCTTCCTGTGAACTTTAGGCCAAGGAGCTTGAGAGACGTTCTCTCAGATAAAGAGTCGTTGGCCATTGCTATAGGTGGTAGAGAAGGTTTCTTGTAATTATTGAATGAAACCAGTTTTGTCTTGGTGGCATTGAACGTTACCATCCATTTTTGTCCCCATTCCACTACTGATTGGAGGTCATCCTCTCGTGTTTCTGCCATTACTTTAGATATATGTCCGTTTGTTTTCCTGTCGTGCCTGCTATAGAGTGTGGTGTCATCAGCATATATACCCTTCTCATAGGCAATCTTGTCGGGGAGGTCATTTATGAATATCAGGAACAGCAGAGGTCGAACGATAGATCCTTGGGGCACTCCCGCATTTATATCATATTGTTTAGATGTACGACCGTCGAGGACAACCTGGATTTTTCTCTTATCTAAGAAGGATTTAATTATGTTAAGTATTCTACCAGTGATACCGTAAGATCTAATCTTCCTGAGGAGACTCTCATGCCATACCCTGTCAAAAGCCTTAGATATATCTAGAGCTACCGCCTTGCCCTCTCCCGCTTTGTCCAGTGAATGGTATATGCGTTCAGAAATTACAGTGAGGATGTCTGCCGTGGAACGGGCTTGTCTAAATCCATATTGATGGTCGGTCAGAAGTTTAGCATCTGTAAGGTGCTGGACTAGAGCATGGTTAATTAAGGTCTCAAATATTTTGGCAAAAAGTGGGAGGAGGCTAATAGGGCGATAATTTAATGGGTCAGTTCTTTCGCCAGAATTCTTGAATACTGGTACGATAGAAGCATTTTTCCAACAGCTCGGAAAGCAAGATTCATTAAGGCATTTGTTGTAGAGTTTGGAGAGAACTGGAGCTACTTCGGCTGAGTACTTTTTTAATAGCACAGCTGGGATGAGGTCGGGTCCACATGCTTTGGAAGTGTAAAGGTTTTTTATAATAGCATGCACCTGAGAAGGGGTGATTTTCAGATCGTCTAGCGTGGCGTCTGTCCGCATAGGAAATTGAGGTAGGGGGTGGTTTAGAGGGTTAGTGTGGAGTTTGAGGCAAACCGACTGGCAAGCATGTTAGCCTTCTCGGTTGCTGAGCAAACAACCTCGTGATTGTTGGTTAGTGGTTAGTTTATTTCCGGTGTGGCTGAGGGCATAGGGATATATGGAGAGGAAGGGAATATGTGGGGGTGGGGGAGGGGTATCTTTTAAATTCGAGTCTTAATGTTAAAGTTTTTATGCGTCTTGTTGGTGAGATGATTTCTTGGTAAGTATGTATTAACCTGTTGGGTGTTCGCTTTTGTTTGAAGGCGGGGGGCTATGATTCGGTTTATTTATTTTTAGTTTTTATTTTGTTGTTAAATGAACTTCCCAGACCCTCCCCCACAATTTCCTTAACCCCCAAAACTAATAAATTACCGACATACCAAGCGCAACCTTCCACCTTCCCCTTGTTCCCATCCTCTCTTTCTCCCGCCCTCCTCGCACCCCCTCTCTTACCTCATTCACTCTGTCATTCTTTCATCCCAAAATAGCTAACATTTCTGTAAAAGTCTGTGGAAGCTACAGACGGCAACAAAACGGCCGAGTAGCTGAAACAATAATGAAACTTAACAGAAAGATCCGGTAATAAGCAAAATAAAACGTATTTTTGCTCTACAACAGTATTAAGCACTTTCTTAAATTTTCATTAATTACCATTTCCACTAAATATATATATATATATATATATATATATACACATATATATATATATATATATATATATATATATATACATGCATATATATATATATACATATTTCCACTAAATATATATATATATACATATATATATATATATATATATATATATGTATATATATGTATATATATATGCATATATATATATTTAGTGGAAATGGTAATTAATGAAAATTTAAGAAAGTGCTCAATACTGTTGTAGAACTAAAGTACGTTTTATTTTGTTTATTACCGTATCTTTCTGTTAAGTTACATTATTGTTTCAGCTACTCGGCCGTTTTGTATACCATAGATACCGTATATATATATATATATATATATATATATATATATATATATATATATATATATATATATATATACTAAAAAGCTTCTAGAGCCGGTAAAAGACACAACTAAAATTTCCAGTTATTATATCCGAATAGAATTCGGTATGCAAAACAGCGCACTGTTAATCATGTGAGTAACAAAAACGTGGTACTACCAATAAAACTAAGATGACTGCACCTCGTGAACACGAAAGCTACTGTGACCGCATGTGGCCTCAGCGTGTCGAAAAATAGAAAACTAAAAGAAAATACAACGCAATAAAAACACTGACGCCGACACACACATACACACGTGCACACACACCTATATATATATATATATATATATATATATTCATATATATATATATATATATATATTCATATATATATATATATATATATATATATATATATATATATATATATATATATATATATATATATATATTGCTAAAAATCTATGGCGTTTGTTAGATTGCGCTCCACACGCTGGAGTCCACATTTATACTTACTATCGAGGCCGTCTTCGTTGGTTAGTTGATAAATTCATCCCTGGGTGTCGATCTGGTCTAAATAATGATCTGCCTTCAGTGGCATTTAAATTCAAACTGTCAATCTCAGAGTTCCAGCCTCAACTTAATAAGCGTCTGACTAACCCTCTCGTCAAGTGTTGTTTCTATGCTTCGACCATTAGTCCATTGTTTAGTCCGTCACCTCCTCATTTAAAACTTACTTTCATTGCTCTTTTTCTGTTCAGAAAAAATTTCCATACATTGTCTATTGTAAAGTTCTTGTATTATTTGCTCAACCTGCTTCATTTTCCTTTAACGTTTATTCTATATTATTTTCCTTCCTCTCCAGTAAACAACTACCTCAGTCTAAATAGTATCGCACTAAACATAGTAGAGAAGATTCTATCGAAGCAACACAAATGAACGAGGAAATTGGAAAGGAATCCCGCAGAAGAACAAAAAGCTTCTGGAAAGTACACTATATATTATAAACTTAATTAAATTAATAAACACATGTGCAGTATTACTGGTAAGATACTTTGGACCTCAGACGTACTGAGTCATCCCGACCAGAAGACCAGGAAACTTATACCTACGTGCAATATACTAACACCAAATGGTTGTTTCTGACTAACGAGGGTCGTGCAATATGTAATGCCCCTGACCCACTTCCAGTTGTCTGATCAAGCTGAAATTTAGCATGTGCAATGATTTATATCTCTACTTGTTATGTGGAAAATTACAGCTCTGAACAAATTGCGGTTTCTGTTTTTCAGGTGTTTGAACTGAGTCAGCTGTGAAATGAAGTCTGATGAATGTCGAGCAGTGAGCCGGTTTTTGTATTTGAAAGGAATCACACCACAGGAGACTTTTGATGGAGTGAAAAAAACGTATGGTGATAATGCCCCATCATATGACCTTGTAAAACGCTGGCATCGTGAATTCAAACATGATCGGAAGTCTGTGGAAACAGATCCAGGACCTGGTCGCCCCACCTTCTGCCATTGATGAGGCATCTGTTTGTCAATTTGAGGCTGCCATTTTGGAAGATCGGTGCAGTAATATTCGCCAAATAGCCCAAGATGCCAATATTAGTACAGGGTCTGTGGAAACTACCATTCATGACAATTTACATATGCATAAGGTGTCTGCCAGATGGATTCTTAGGTTGCTCACACAATTCCAGAAGCGAGAACACGTAAAGTACTCGAGAATGAATTTGGAGATGTTCCAAAAAGATGAGTCAAAGTTTTTGAAAAAACTGATTACACAGGATGAAACCTGGGTAAATCACTATGATCAAGAGATCAAAGTCCAGTCAATGCAGGGGAAGCACTTGGACTCGCCAACTCCAAAGAAGGCAAGAGTGCAGCACTCCGCTTGCAAGGTCATGCCCACAGTCTTCTGGGACCAGGACGAAGTAGTGATGACAGATTTCCTGGCAAAGGGTACCACAATTACAGGAGCCGATTATGCTTCCCTTTTGAGGAAATTAAGGGAAGCTATCAAAATGAAGAGGAAAGTGGGAACCTCGCAGGCTCCCCTAAAAAAGAGGCACTCCTGCAATTTTAAAAATTGCCTGAGTAACCCCGTCGGCATTCCCCGGTCGGGGCGCCTCAGATAGCAAGCAATAAACTTGCCCCACTGGAAAGCCGGGTGGCAAGGCCTGGGAGGGTGGACCTCCTAGGTATTACCCAGGTGGTGTACCTCAGTCCAACAGGTACTGGGCCGGTCCCCGGCCCCTCACCTGTTGGGCTGAGTTTCAAGTGACGAATCCTTGACGTGTACTACACTGTCTCCCTTCAGCCGAAGTCGCTAGTAGGATTAATGGGGTAGTTATTTAATTGCCGCCCACATCGCCCAGGGGATTAATGGGGTAGTTATTTAATTGCCGCCCACATCGGCAATATTTGGCACAAGGCCTGGAAAGTGGGAACCCCGCAGGCTCCCCTAAAGGAGGGGCACTCCTGCAATTTAAAAAATTGCCTGAGTAACCCCGTCGGCATTCCCCGGTCGGGGCGCCTCAGGCAACAAGCAATAAACTTTCCCCACCGGAAAGCCCTGTGGAAAGGCCTGGGAGGGTGGACCTCCTAGGTATTACCCAGGCGGTGTACCTCAGTCCAACAGGTACTGAGCCGAATCCTTGACATGTACTACCCTGTCCCCCTGCAGCCGAAGCCGCTTGGAGACACATCCCATCATCCCAGGGGATTAATGGGGTATGATCCCACACAGTCGGATGATTCTATTTATAAACGATGCTGCTAAGAACTGACGAATCAAATTAATTCACGTTCTGCTACCAACCAATCAGAAACCAGAATTGCTTCATAAATATTAAACCTTTTCTGGGTCAATTTCACATGTTCTTTTCCCGGGTTTCGACACGGTAAGAATATTTTGTTCTGTGGAACTGTCTACTACAAACAAGTCACCTCCCAGGACTTGTATGTAACAGCGAACCATCTGAAACTGTTCTGAAACTCAAAATGGCTTACACTTCTAGACGTTATGCGCCCAGTGTTCGAATTGTGGCAAGTTAAATTTCTGCGATATCTACGCATTCAAAAGATGAAAAAAGTACTACAAACACAAACTGAAAACAGATATGACCCCGACTTAATTGAAAAGAACGCAACTGTCTTTGCAGAATTAATACAGTGTTTAGATGACCGAAGTCTATCACTGGTAATGAGAGAAGCCTTGGACGACGGCTTCAAAGCATTAAACAGGTTGAGAGAGAATTATTTATCGAAAGGAAAACCGAAAATTATTACTTTATACACTGAACTGACCTCTCAAAACGAATGGAAGCCGAAACTATTACTGATTATATTATAAGAGCCGAGACAACTGCAAATTCTTTTAAAATGTCTGGTGAAGTTATAAGTGACAGTCTGTTAATTTCCATGGTCTTTAAGGAATTACCGAGTGATTTCAAGCGATTTACCACCGTGATAACCCAGAAAGAAAAACCCCATGACTTCTAGCCAATTCAATGTAGCACTCAGAAATTACGAAGAAACTGAAAAAATGATCACAGAAAAAAACGAATCCACAAATATCATGAAATTTAAAAATACACACATAAAAACACCAAAATCGAATTATACCCATGCCAGGAATAAAAAATGCAACTTTGCCAAAAGCAAGTTTTTTCCTAAGAAAAGTACAAACATTATTTGCTATAATTGTGGATGACCTAATCACAGGATTTTCCAATGTAGATACAGGACTCAAAATGGCGACTACATTAAAAATGTAGACAGCTCTGGTAGCGAACATACATTTTTATTTTCGTGTACATTTGATGCTTCAACAAACAATAATAATTTTCTAGTCGATTGTGGAGCCGCGGCACATGTGATTACAAAGGAATCTGATTTTATGAATTTTAATCCCAACTTTAAGCCATAAAATAATTTTGTAGAACTAGCTGACTGGAGTCAATGATATCGTTTTGAAAAGAGGCAATGCGAAAATCTCGCTAAAAAACAATAAAAGTGGACTATGTTTCTGTATTCTAGAAAACGCTCTTCTAATCCCAAAATTTAAACCAAATATTATTGTCTGTACAAGCTGCCACAAAACAAGGTGCAAATATAAACTTTAGTCCCAATAAATAAAAACTGGTATACCCGAATGGAACTGTATTCGACATTAAAGAAAATGGAAGACTATATTACTTAAATAGCGTAGTCCCATCAAAAACCGCCTTCCATGATCTACAGACTTGGTATAAAATTGTTGGACACTGCAATATCCCTGGTATCAAAAAGTTGCCGACTGTAGTTGATGGAATGCAAATACAGGCATCAAAAACCTTCAACTGCGACGCCTGTACGCAAGGGAAAATGACAAACTATCAAAACAAGATACCAGAAAGGCCAAAAAAATCCCATCAATGGTGCATTGTGACTTGAACGGTCCCGTAGAACCGATGGCCAGAGAACATTATAGATATGTGTTGAATTTCGTAGATGACCATTCAGGTTTAATAATGTCTTACATTTTAAAGAACAAATCTGATACCCTGCTAGCAACTTAGAAATATCTAGCCGACATGGCCTCCTACGGTGAAATCAAGTGTATTCGCTCTGACAACGGTACGGAATTTACCAATAAAGACTTTGAACTTTTACTAATTAACCATTATATCAGGCATGAAACATCAGCTCCTTGATCGCCACACCAAAACGGGACTGCTGAACGTGCGTGGCGGACACTTTTTGAAATGGCAAGATGCCTACTCATTGAATCAAAACTCCCTAAAAACCTCTGGACGTATGCACTTATGGCGGCAGCCTATATACGCAACAGGTGCTTTAACAAAACACTATCTAACACTCCATGTTAATCTTTCTGCGGTAAAAAAAACACATTTTAGCAGAATGCATATATTTGGTTCAACTTGCTTCGCATATATAGAGAAAATGATTAAATTGAATATTAAAGCCGACAGAGGTATATTTCTTGGATACGATAAAAACAGATAAAAAAATAAAATAAAAAGAAAAAGAAAATAAAAAGAATCCGGTGTGTAAAATTCACAGACACGTTTAATTTTATAGACGAAAACCCGTCATATGAAGAGGATGAAATTATATTACCTCAAATAATTAGAACAAACGAAAACAATAAAAATGACGGAGACGAGAGTGTCCATGATGATGATGATGATGATGATGATGATGATGATGATGATGAAGTCGAAAGATATCCCAAAAGAAATAGAAGACGACCCGATTTTTTTGTAATGGTCGATAATATAAAAGATTATCAAATCGACTATTGCTATTCAATGGAAAATGCAGCAAAAAACTTCAACGAAGCAATTGATTCAGAACATTGTGATGAATGGAAAATTGCCATGAAAAAAGAAATAGATGTCTTAACCGAAAATGATACCTATACGGTAGTGCCTCTCCCAAGAGATAAACATGTTATTTCTACCAGATGGGGTTTACAAAAAAGAGTGCAGCTTCAGGCGTAGAACAGTACAAAGCAAGATTTGTTGCTAAGGGGTGCTCTCAGATTTACGGTAAAGAATACTTTTCTACGTTTTCTCCGACCACAAACCTAACGACAATCAGAATTTATCTGCATCTCGCATCGCAATATGACCTAAACATCCATGAAATGGACGTAAACAAATGCTTATTTGAGTGCCCCAATAGACTGTGAAATTTATATTACCCCTCCAGAGTGATTTATAATGAAAAATAAAAATAGCGTGTGGCGACTTAACAAGTCATTATATGGTCTAAAGCAGAGTGCTCAGTGTTGGAACACAGTATTTCATGATTATATTATTAAACAACAATTTAGACAATGTGCTGTAGACCCCTGTGTATATACCCAACACAAAGACGATAAACTACTGATTTTGGTTTTGTGGGTCGATGATATTTTAATCGCATCAAATTGTGACATAATGTCAACTGATCTTAAGAACAAATTAAGTAAAAGATTCAAAATGACCGATCTTGGATAAAATATCCTGGTTTCTGGGGATAGAATTTACTTAAAGCAAAGGACTTGTTAAGATGACTCAATCGAGATACACCGACAAAATACTATTAGAATTTGGAATGGGAGAGTGCAAGAAACTCTCCACAACGGTCGAAAATGATAATAAAAATATACACACAGAATCTGAAATAATAAATGACACACACTATCGCGAAATTATATGTAGTCTTATATATTTGATGACTGCAGCCAGGCCCGACATATGCTATGCAGTAGCAAAACTGTCATACAAATTATCACGACCGACAATGAAGGATTTAAACAGAGCTAAACAAGTCCTACGTTATTTAAAAGGAACTAAAGAACAGAAGTTAGTATTTAGAAAATCAAGAAATCCCCTAAAATTAGAAGGTTTTTCGGATTCAAACCGGGCAAACGACGAAGATCGCAAGAGTGTATCTGGATATTGTTTCAGACTCTCAGAAAATGGGCCTATTAGTTCATCGAAATCTAAAAAGCAACATATTGTATCTCTCTCTACGTGTGAAGCAGAATTTATCGCGATCACACACACGACCCAGGAAGCATTCTATCTTTAAAATATCATGAAGACTATTTTAGAGACAGAATTGATTACAAGACCAGTAGTAATTAATTGTGATAATCAAGCCAGTATAGTCTTAGCACAGAACACGATACTCAACCATCTGAAACTGTTCTGAAACTCAAAATGGCTTACACTTCTAGACTGACACTATGTGTATGTATGGCACCATAAACTCGCGCTACACCAAATAAGTGAGGAATGTCAAAGAAGATGTAGTGACCGACGAGAGAAATCATCAGCTAAACCTTCGCTTGATGAGTGCAAAAAAGGACTGGAAGTTGAGAGTTTTATTACAACTCAAATTTCATTGAAACCAATCGTTGCCGCCCACGAGAAATCAAGGTAGGCGGTTGGAACCGAGAATGAGTTAGCAATGGTTATCGAAAGAAGTTGGAGGGTACTGGAAGTCTAAAGACATTTGTTGTCATTAAGACTCCAGGTAACACCACAAGTTGTTCTCAAACAGAAATTTTGATAATGACGTGTGTGTACTCTTCTGAGTAAATAGCATAATAATAATAATAATAATAATAATGATAATAATAATAATAACAATTATTATTATTATCATTAATAAACACAACAACAACAACAACAAAAACAATAATAATAATAATAATAATAATAATAATAATAATAATAACTACTCAGACTTCCTCAATTATCGTCATATAAAGTTTTGTTATACGATATTAACTGTTATCGTTTTAATTAAAACCCAATTTCAGTTATTTCGGCAAAAAGGTTACGAAAATAAACGCAATAATCTTGTGTCTAACACATACATAAATAGTAGCTTTATTTTTGTTATGGCATATGTTGCCATTACACGTGTATGCAACGCGTTTACTATAGAGGAAAACAATCATCAGTCAACTAATGCTCTTGAGAAAATTATTTAGTATTTCATTTTCGTAGAAAATTTCTCCAGTCAACTCATGGTCCGCTACATTTAAGGAACTATATATATTATTACAATGATAAACACTGGCCACAATTAAGAGTTAAAGGGATAGATTCCAAATCATGAAACATTTTAACACCTTTTTCAGAAACATCGTTTGCAGAATGAGTGAAGTAAAATACAGCATAACGCAAATATTAGTTATTTGACTGTTTAAATCAACCAATTATCTACTTTTTGCTCTCCTAATTGCCCGAGGAAGATATTGAATAGGACCTCCTACTCAATCTTCTATTATTATTCACTGCTATGAAATACATTACAATGTAAACATTATTGTGTGTTGCATTCTAATTTACTTTCTTAACATAATTTATTATTTTATATTTATCCATGATAAACATTAACTCTCTCAATTTGGTATTCTCATTCTATTACTATATCAAACATTTTATATAACGTATCTGAATCGAAGTCCTAAGTAATTCGTAATTGTATTTTTCGGTCGCCCACATTTAGGAGCGAACCTTCAACGCTTAGGAGAATATCACTGTTTATAATTGATTTTTCCAAGTACTCTAAAAACTTCGCCAGGGGTCTTTGCGCCCCACCCCCGTGAAGTAAATAAAGGTTTCCGTTCGAAATTCCGTCCAAATTCCCGAGTTCGACTGAAACATTCCCGAGTTCGACAAGATACACTTGTAGAAGGTTGGAGGTTATATCAACCGAAACTTTGTGAAAATCGCTTTCAAGATGAGAACTGTTGTTCGATGAATCCAAATAATACAAATAACGTTCTATACATGTGTAGTTTGTAAAACATACACTGTACGATCTTTATTCGATTCTGTATAAAAAATATCCTGTAAGTTCGATAATCTGATGCCAATTTCAGAAATCTTACAGCTTTATTTGACAACTCCATTATTTTAATGAAATAACGATAATATTTTCTTGGTGGATATTTTTTGCGCAATCGTCGTAATATGAAAAATGAAACGCTGACTATATTTCATATAATCTAACTCATCAGTATGTATACATTGATTTTAGATGTAGACAAAATCATAATTTAGCCAATATAAATTTCTGTTTCGTATTAGAACAGGTTTGAAATGCTTATTCTGGAAACCCGCCAGGATTTTCGTATCGAATCTACAAAGTCAGGGTAGCTAGGTGCTATCGTTGTAATACTGCGCTGATTGCTGCATCCTGTTGCATTTGAAAATAATAACGAAATGTATATCTCCCTACAAATGATGACTTATCTTCTCCGGGAAACCAGCACACACAGACTTAGTACTCGACAATCATTATCAATTACGAAGAAGATGTGAAGTACTTACAATTTCAATTTTAAAAGGTCTATTTTCCATTAAAAAAAAACTTAATTAGTGGTAACGATTTTTATTGTTTTTGTTTTTATCTTCAGTGATTTGTATAATAACACATGTTTGAAAATGTAGAATGTCAAGGTTTGAAAGACAAATTGTTTTCAAGATAAATATAATGAATATATTATTTTAAAGCAATGGATTATAAAAAATAATTGTCGTATATTTAGAAATGATTCATGCAGTGTGGAAACAGGAGAAAATGGTAAATAATAATTACATACTTTTCATTATTATTCAACATGTTCACCTGCTCCTTCATTCGTAGTTCGTATCTAGCAAACGTACCTGTCGTTGACTGGGTTCAAAAACAGCCCATAGAAAATGGACTCTGATTTATGAAAGTATGATAGGTTATAAATAGGAATCAAAATATGATGAAAGTAAAAATAAAATAGATATACCCCATAACTTTTATACCATACCTGTTCACGCTGAAACACTTATCACAATATTCTGTTGATCGATATTAAAAAAACCTTGCTAAACTTTGTGACATATTTCCATTCTATGGAGTTCAGGTGCGAACGAACACTCAATGATTTTATTATACCATATTTCTTCAAACTGAAACATAATTATCAAAGTATACTAACGCAGGTAGATATGGAAGTATTTATTAAAGTATGTCGCTATTTACATTCTATGGAGGCCAGGAACGAACACAGACCCCACAATTTTATTATAACATCCCTATTTAAGTTAAAACATACTTATCAAAGTATTCTAATGCACATCTATAACAAAACCACTTGTACACGTGTTTTTTTAAATTTTAAAAATTTTCATTTCCACACTTTGTGGACCAGGCGCGAACGCAGACCCCATAATTTTAATTAACCACCGTTCTGCCAGATCAAACATACCTATTCCTGTGTCTCAATACATCTTCTATCCTTATATGTAATCAGTTTTTTAAAATAGTCAACCATATAGGATCCTATTCGTGACCAGACACACACACACAAACACACACACACACATGCATTCAGCTTTATATTAGAGATATTTGCATTTTGTATATTTCTGTCCATTCTTTTCTTCTCATGACACGCATCTATCTTCGAAATAGCATGACATTAATAGTATGTTTTCTTTATTTCACCTTAATTTCTTCTCATTGTTCTGATGATAACTATGTATATTTGAATATGCCTTTTCTGCTTTTGATTCTAACACGTTAGTAATTTGTTGACACGTTTGCCTTATTTCAGTAACGCCTAAAATAATTAACTCGATGTTTACATACCTTTCTTCTGTTTCTTCTGTTTCTCTATTTAAATTGTATTCTTTGTAATTTATCATATTCTTTTTCTCTATTTAAATTGTATTCTTTGTAATTTATCATATTTCATTTAACTTTATTTTTTACTCATATTTATAATTCGTATTGCTTTTATTTTTTTATCTATTTATTTGCTTTTATGTTATTTTTATTTTAATTAACATTAATTAATTGTATTTATCCATCAATTTTATTTTTCTATATTTCAAAACATCAGCTATTACCATTGTTTATTCATCAGTAGCATCTGAAAGTTATATTTTCCATCGCTTTGTACATGTTTTAATGTTTTTATGTTAAGTTCTATACTTGTATATATATATTTTAATCTATTTTAAATTTCGATTGTGCTGAGTTTAATTTTTGAATTTTGAATGCAACAAACAGTTTATGTTTTGTTTTTGTTCATCTTTCACCTGATAACTAGATTTCTGTAATTGTTTTACTTAATTTTAGTTTTCCTATGAATTTTCTTGAAAATTTATCGGATATTATACAAGATCTGCTCAGATATTTGACCGTCTGAAAGCTATAATACTATGGCTGTCAGAATCTGTTTACTTAGATATCGGTAACCTGTATCTTTCATGATCAGGTCCCGACTTACTTGGCTTTTGGAACTTCTCTATCAACCATATTTTTTTCAATTACGCTTCTTTTTTGATACAATAAATTTATATCTCGATAAAAAAACACCTAAACCTAAACGTATATTCCATGAAAAAAGCTTCTTTCTTAGAACTGCACGTCTTTGGCATTGTCTTTCGTTTTCTTGCTTTCCAGCTGTCTATTATATGGGTTGTCTTCAATTCCAACGTAAACAAGTTTCTGATGAGCCATTCCACTTAAGTTAACAAATTTACCGAACTTCCATTTTTATCGATTACTATATTGCCCTTTTGACTACTCTACACTCTTTAACCCTTATCCTTGAGTGGCATATCGGTCTTGATATGTGGTGACGTCTATGTAAAAAAATGTTCACATTGACGCAGTTGGAACCTACCAATTATCGGGTGTCAAATGGCAGCCATCTCTAGTGAGAAACGCCACCGATATATTACTTTATTTCCATATCGATTTAGATAAGGTTACCAGTATTCGTAAGCATTTGTTCAAGATGTACAACTTTTTTTCAAAATTTATATACATATAGAGACATTTTAGCACAATCAAATTGGCCACACATCGTTATTGTCTTTGATTCTTACGATTTCATTATCATTCGCTTTATAAAAATCTGCTTGAAAGATTTAATTTGAATTATGTAAAGTTGTTTTTGAACATGCTATGATACTTTAAACGTTTTAATCCCACTTTCTTTACTCTCCCATGGTTTTATTTATATATGCACTTCCGTACACCTTAAGTGTAGTTTCTATGTCTACGTCTACTTTCTTCATTTTCTAGTCTTTTTTTTATTATGTCCTACCATCCTTAAACGTTCTCATTATTTCAGTAACGCATAGTTTTTCCTTATTTGCACTAAGCTAGATATTCCTTTTCAGATTTTTCATTCTCCTTTTTCTCTTCTTATCTCGTGTATCTAATTACTTTATGTTTCTATTCAGAATATTCAAAATTTGACAATGGTATTTACTCTTTGAATTAAGATCTACTTCTCAGATATATTTTAATATATTATACTTTTATGCTCATTTGCATGGTAAAGCTTTCAGTTATATTTACATTTTATATAATTCTGGCTCTTCTCTGCTCCGGCGAGAAACATTAAGCTTCAAAATGGCATTCAATATAGCGATTTTGTTTTTCATTTCACCTCAAAAAGTGTTTTTTTTTTTTTTTTTGATAATGTGACATAATTTATAATTTTATCCGACATATTTTATTTAATATATATTTACATACACACACATGTATATGCATATTTAAATTTATTACCACACACACACACACACACAAACACACACACACACACATATATATGTATATATATATATATATATATACTCATATTTATAAACACAAACACGCACACACATGCACATACATATAAAGAGAGAGAGATAGAGAGCGAGAGGGAGAGTTATTAATAAATATATGCACACCTATAAATATAAAATTAAAGAAGAATCCTCATTTATAACGACAAGACTATTGTTTCATGCTTATGCTTTCATTGTTGTAGGAGGAAAATCCTGCTAATCGGGAGATTGGAACACAACCAGATTGTCAGCATTTAAAATACAACACAATAGGTTACATCACGTGGACTCTTCATCACATATTTCTTTCAATTTAATTTCAAAACGAACTAAAAGTAAAACACTATAGACTACTGAAGACCAAATGTAACTACGAAATATATATCTTAAAAATAAACACTTGTTTATTTTCATGATTTTTCATTGTAGTTTTGCTTCAAACGTATTCCATACGTATTTCATTTTAAATTCTAAATTCCGTCGAAGCTTGAAACGGTGATTAAAAAAAAAATACTAATCGGATGCTATTCCTGAATTTAAAAAAAAAACACCCCAGTTAACATCATGTAGACTTTTCTATTCAACTTTCATTCAATTTTCCATCATTGCTAGGAAAAAGAGACAAAATATAAAATACAGATGAGGGAGTCTTACTCAGAAATATATATTAAAAAAAAAACGTTGTTTACTTCTCCCTTTTTCTCTCTAATTTGACTTCAAAGTTATTCCGTATGTATTTTATTTAAAGATTAAAATTTCAGTCCACGCTTCTAACAAGTAAAAATAAATGGTATGATTTATATTGCGCTGCCAGACACATCGTTACGGTATTTCAACATCATTTCCATAGTAAACATTAGGTTGTCTCTTCATTAAACTTCAATTTACATCATGGCGACGAAATAGAGAAAAATATAGAATACTAACAGAGGAGTTCTACTCCGAACTGTATATCTAAAAAATAAACAACTTTTCAGACTTCCCGCTGTAATTCATCATCAAATGTTGTTCATACGTTTATATATATATATATATATATATATATATATATATATATATATATATATATATATATATATATATATATATATATATATATGAAAGTTTTAAAAGCCGAGCGTAATCCGGTAAAGACCGGAATCACACGAGGAAAAAAGCGAAAAACATCAAATAAACGGGTATGTTTGAGTATAGAAATGTCTACATGTTCATTCATTTATCACCTCCTCTCATTACATAATTTATTTGCAATCAAGTTATTGGTAAGTCCGGTGGATATAAAGTCCGTTGGTGGTATACAACTTTGATATATTTCGGAAGAATGTTCTCCCCTTTCCAAAAAGAAAACAAGAGTATATTAAAGATTGCGAAAGAGACTTGGGCCGTAGATAGGCGGTAAAACTGCTGTAAGGCGTTACTAGTTAAATCTGTTGGTGAATGAGGATAATTTTTTTGTTGTTAATATTTATTGGCTATATTTTATTATTTTTTATCTTGTTTCTTTCGTTATCATATTTTTTTTTTTATCCGGAGATATTCTCATGGTTAAATTTCTTATCCCATTATGATTATGACAATGTATTTTGTTTATATATTTTGATTGGCTCACATATAGCTTTCACATGGTGCTCCCTGGAAGCTGAGTGACAAAAAGTCTCCCCAGACGTCCAGCACTCTCCATCCTCTTTAATATGATTTGCCAATAAATTTGCGTTATTGCAACAGCCTCCCACTTCTTGCCTGTTCAAGGCTCTCTCCTTGGTATCACCCATTTGGGGGTGAGGGACAATAGGAGGGGATGCGTAATAGGAATGTAGAACTTGTTGATATGCAGCTTCAGTGTTCTTTATTCCCTATAACGCTTTTGCCTCTGCAGCAGTTTGTTTGGCTCCCGCATATTGTTCATGTGTATACATCTCCGCATTCAAGGGTTTGCTTTAATATTTCAGCCGTTTCATTATCGTTAATCGTTTTATTATTGCAGCAATTCCTCTGATTCCAATTTCTCCCATTATTTTTTCAAACTTTTTCGGAATTGTCCCTAGTGCTTCTACTATCATAGGCATTATTTTAATTTTTCTTCATCATTCAGCTCCCTTTTAACTCTCTGGCTAGCTCTGTGTGCTTGTCCTGTTTCTCATTTTATTTCACACTGACCCTGTGGTCTGCTGTGACAGATAATTCTACGATTTAACAGGGTTGTTCTTTCTTGTAAATTATTACGACATATGGTCTTGTTGATTCGATGGGTTTGTCCGTCTGTATATCCATCTCCCTTAGGAATTTTGTAGTTCTAATTTTCGAGTACTGTTTCGGGCCTATGCTTGTACCATTTGTCTCTACGTTCAAAATGCAGTTGTTTGCATACTTCCCAGTGTACTGCCCTCCCCATTTAGTCGTGACTGTTTTTGTATTCCTATTTCGCCAGTTTGCTGTATTCACTTACTATATGGTTTATCGTGTCGTTTCCTTATCCACAGAGTCTGTATTTGCTGTTTTCTTGTGTTTTATCGATCTTTGCCTTTATATTGTTGGTTTTAATCGAGTTCTCTTGTGCTGCAGTTATTAGGGATTCAGTTTTTCGATTTACATATCCTTTTCGCATCCATCTCCAAGTGTTTTCGTTATTTTTTTTTACATAGGAGTCGCCACTTATCTAAGCCAAGAGGTCACACGAGGATAAAAGTTAAAGTGTGTAAAATAGAAAATTCGACAAAATAGTAACCGTTAGTAATTGAAATTCGGTAAATTTGTTAACTTATATGTCATGGCTCATAAAAAAAGCTTTTTCACGTTAGATTTAAAGGCAATAATATTATAGCCAGCTGGAAAGCAGGAAAACGGAAGACAATTCCATAGGTGTGCAGTTCTAAGTAAGACGCTTTGTTCATGGAATCTATGTTTAGGTTTAGGCACAGATAAAGAATGGGGGAAATTATTGATATTGTTTTCTGCTAGACAGGTGTTTCTTGTGAAAGTTTAGCCAGGGGGACAAGAGATTGGAGGCCAGTCGAGAAACTTGCCATCAAAATAACGATAAAGCAGAAACAAACTCGCAACATCTCTTCTGTGAGAACTAGGCTGCAGAGGAAAGAAAAAGGGCATCACCTATGAGGCTACGAAGTCTATACTCACCTCTCTCAAGGCAGGATAATTCCTTTCTAGCAACAGCTGTCCATATATGGAAACAGTACTCCATATTTGTACTTATCTGGACCTTATATAGATAAAGAATTACATCACCAGTGAGATATCTACTGGATCGATAGAAAGATCCCACCATTTTTCCAACGACCTTGGCAACGGATTTAATGTATGTGTTCCATTTCAGATCAGTAGTAATGATCAAGCCCCGTTATTCTCACATTTTGTCATTCTTATGAATCTTTCGTGTAGTTCTTTCTCTTCTCATTTTTTCTTGATTTGTAATTTGTCTCTCTGTTTTCTGTTTATTGCCATAATTAATCTTTCAGTATTTTACATTATTTATTTTTCCAGTTCTTTTTTGTGTCATTCCACAGTCTCCTTTACAGACCAGTCCTCTTCCGCCATCTTTCATTTTCACGTAGGGTATGACAATGTCATCGTTTTTGTGTAGTGGCTTGTGCATGTCATGAGTTTCCTGGTCTTCTGATCGAGCTGTCTCAGTTCTTTTTTGTCCACTCTAAAAACGGTCCAGAGTATCTTCCTAGTGATGTTACCTTCGTATTTATACTTTTTATTAGGTTTCTACTATATTATTTCGTGTTTAAGAGTTTTCTTTTTCTCCTGGGGAATTATTATTATTATTATTATTATTATTATTATTATTATTATTATTATTATTATTATTATTATTGGTGTTTCAAACAAATGACATAGCAAAATTTTTTTAATAGTATTGCAGTAAAAATCTGTGTAACTCATGGTGTAAGGAAGATAATTGTAATTAACTTTATTTCTTTTATCTTGT
Source organism: Euprymna scolopes (assembly GCF_053919585.1). NCBI lineage: Eukaryota > Metazoa > Mollusca > Cephalopoda > Sepiida > Sepiolidae > Euprymna > Euprymna scolopes. The sequence goes on from NC_136486.1 coordinate 138,519,605, forward strand.
TTGTGTTTCTAAGTTGTTATAAATATACGAGTCTCATGAATATGAGAGTGAATGGGAGAAAATTGATGTAAGACGAGATATAGAGATAAAGAGGATGAATTTAACAAGTGCCAAATACGAAGAATTAAATGGTGAAACGTTAATATTAATATATATATATATATATTCACGAAGAAAGAATATCATAGCCACAAAGTATTATAAAAAATACATGAAATGAAGCCTAGTTTGCCTCATTACACATTGATACAAAGAAATATAGAAGAGAAAAACATAAATAATAAAATATATTTATAAAAATTACAAAAGAAAAGATTAAATACAGTTATTTCCCTTACACCATAAGTTACCAGGATATTTACTTCGATACTATAAAACAATCTGAGCTTCGTCGCTAGTTTCAAACAGCAACTAAAATAGCAACATAATTTGCATATTCTTTTAAACATTCATTTCAATTAATTCCCTAATAGTTTTTTTCAGTTTTCTCATGGGTTGATTATATTTAGTTAACTATTACGTGTAATTATATTCATGCAGATATTCTACATGGTTTATACTTGCATAATATTTGCGTAAAAAGTGTGCAGTAAACACAAAATTGTTTTCATGTACATTTATCTATACGTATACATTTTTGTTTACTCTATGAAAGTGAACGTGGCTGTGTATCTGCCTGTCTGTTTACATTTTCCAATAAAATAACTCTGTCAATTTTCAGTCTAAAGCCTCCCAATTTTATATACCTGGTACTGAGATTTGGGAAAATATTTGTAATCCGTTTGTGGCCAGAAATTTGGCTATTAAGGGGTCAATGCTCAACGATTTGACCTTTTAGAACTCTATCAAACTCCTCCTACAATGTTGGGTCTAAACACATAAAATTTTAGATATAGCTTTCTTGGACATGGAACTAACTTAATAATTTAATTTGAGCCCAAAACAATAAATGTAAAGTGCTCATAATTGGGGTCAAATTAAAAAATAAATTACCGCTTTTTTTTTTTTTTTTTTGCTCAACATCCACCTTCAAACACCCGGCCAACGCCGGGCTGAACTGCTAGTATATATACACGTGAACGTGCCTGTGTGTATATCCTGTGTATGTGTGTCTGTGTGTCCGTGTGTGTACATGCCCCATCTCAATAACTCTGTAAATTTTACGTCTACAGACTCGAAATTGGAGAAACAGGGTACTGAGATTTGGCAAGACATTTTGCTATTAATGGGTTAGAGTTCACAATTTGACCTCTGAGAACTCTGCCAAACTCCTTTGACAATTTTTGGTATAATCACTTGACATTTTAGATATAGGTTCCTTGAACATGGATCCAACTTAATAACTTCATTCCAGCTAAAAACCATAAATATAAAGGGGTCATATTAGGGGTCAAATTAAAAAAAAATATTGACCTCTGCGGTTTCTACCAAATTTCTCAGACAATTTCTGATCTAAACATTTGAAATTTTACATAAAGCGTATTCAGAGATATTCCAAGCTTTTTAATCTGTTTGGGCCGAAAATTTTTAGTTACTAATATATAAATATATCTATGTATGTATGTAAGTTTGCATGTCTGCCCAAAACTTTCGACAGAGGCGACGGATTTTCACGAGATAAGAAGCATTTTGCAATTCGACCTTTCAGACGAGAAATAGTGAAAAATTGGCGAAAATCATTAATATCTTTACCTTCAACTGGCCACTTTTCCACGGGGGGGTCGGGTTTTCGCCGATATTTTCGAAAGTTATCCTATCCTCTCGATTCTTTAACCTTAATTTAAAACTACGTCACTTCCGTTGGCGGGTATCGTAACAGCAAAGACGTAAGTTTATTTTTTACCGTTCTTTTCCTCCTTCTCGGTACGCATTCGAGCCTGCCTTCCTACTAACCCTTTTTTTTGCTCAACATAAAACTCCAAACACCCGGGTTGAATACTAGTATATATATAAAAGTGAAAGTGTCTGTGTGTGTCTCCCTGTGTCTGTGTCTGTGCATTTCCCTACGCACTAACTCTGTTAATTTTCAGTCTACTGACTCGAAATTTGATATACGGTGAAATGAGATTGGGAAAATCTTTGCACTCCGTATTAGGACAGAAATTGTGCTGTTAAGGGGCCAAAGTTCAACGATTTGACCTTTGAGAATTCTACTAAACTCCTCCGAAATTTTTTGGTATAAACAATTAAAATTTTAGATATATGTTTCTTGGACATGGATCTAACTTAATAACTTGAGTTGAACCCAAAACAATAACTTTTAATGGGTCATAATAGAGGTCAAATTAAAAAAAAGTGACCTTTTCGGTCTTTACCAAATTACTCAGACAATTTCTGGTCTAAACATTTGACATTTTACATAAAGGGTATTCAAAGATATCGTAAGCTTTTTAATCGGTTTGGCTCGAACATTTAAGCTTCCGAGAGGGCAAAGTTTAAAAGAGTTCGCCTTTGGTGTGTCTAGCAACCTACTCACCGAATGTTAGGTCTAATCATATAAAATTTACACATAACGGGTATTCAGACATGCGGCAAGCATTTTAATAACTTTTGGGGCGAAAATGTGGCTGCCAAAATGTCAAAGTTGAAAGAGTTGACCTTGTCCGATTTTACGAAATTTCTCCGCCAATTTTGTGTCAAAAGATTTGAAATTTTAGATGTAGGTAACTTGGACATTGATAAGAGACCAGAATAATTAATATAACGAGGTAAAAATTGGCGTCCAATTTATAAAAAAAATTACGTCCGCGGTCTTTATGAAATTACTCAGACAATTTTTGGTCTAAATAGTTGAAATCTTACATAAACTGTATTTACACATAGGGCAAGTTATTAACAGTACATAGGGCGCGAGCAAAGCCAAGCTGAATTGCTAGTATATATATATATATATATATATATATATATATATATATATATATATATATATATATATATATATATATAACCTTCATTTATTCATAGATACATTTATATAAATATCTATGTGTACGTAAGTATGTATATCGGTAAAACAACGTAAATATTGTTCGAAGTTAATATAGAAGTTGGTAAAATGCAGTTTATTTCATTATTGTAAATAATACTTTAGCTGTTTTTAGTCGCGTGCAAAGCGACTCTATAAGTAACTCCGTCGGTCTGTCGGTCGGTATGTCCGTAACACTTTAGTGCTTGGCCTTTTTGTTAAGATCAAAGGTCTGTTGTTAATACAAGCAAATACACTATGTTGGGGAGCCGTGGTCAATATAGGGGCAAACCCTCATACCAATTGTCATTATCCAGCCCCCCCTATTCCCCATTTCACCTTCACTCCTCACATTAAAAAAACAAAAAAACCTTGTGCCTAATTTGTTCGGTGTGGGAGCAAATAAATACCCTTTTCTTGGTCTTTTGGGGACAAGATCAAAGTGTAGTATCTGTTGTGATACATACACAGCGCTAGGCAGTGCTGTTCTGGCAAACTCTCGTGCCCACAAAACCTAATGAGCTTGTTGGGTTGCGTTCTGTATGCACCCCACTTGGTTTGTCTTTCTCTACTCTCCCCCTCCCCCACGGGGGATACGAGTTGATAATTTACGACCTTCCCGCGAGGGAGGGTCGAAAACACGTTTTCTCTTCCCTCCACTAACTTCCCACTCCCTCTCTCAGTTCTATCTCCCCTCTTGCCGCCTTAGGCGCCATTTCTTTTTGGCGTCAAAGTCGGCTCCCCACTTTGGACGCCGACTCCACGTCACTCATTTTGGTGAATTTTAATACAGGGAAGAGAGAGCTTTTTTTTTCAAAAATTGACACCCCCAGCCCGGGGACCACCAATACAGATACCCCCATCCAGGGGGCTACCACAAGAAAAAATGCTCCCTAAGAGGATGACTCCCCAACAGGGGGAGCAAAAAGCAACGGGACATACCTCGCGGACACTAAACCGAAGGACGCCCCCCAGAAGGGAGAAAACTCACCAGCAGCTCCCCAAGAGGGCGACTCCCCACAAAGTGGAGAAAAACAATGTTGGACGGCGCATCCCGCTCTGACAACAAAAATCAAGAGGCAGTAGCCCCAAAGGACGATAAGGACGATAAGGGAGACAGTGCTCCCCAGGAGGGCTACTGCCCCAAAAGGGGAGCGAATCAAGAAAACGAGGGGGCATACAGCTTAGACCTCCCCAAAACAAAAGGGGCAAAAGCTCCCAAGGACAATAAAGAGGACAATGCTCCCCAGGAGGCCGCCCCCAAAAAAGGGAGGCATTTCCTGGAAGAAGCATAGAGCAAGGAGAGTCGGTCCCAAAGGAAAGCGGAAAGGGAAATGCCCCCCAAAATAGCAATCCTTCCGCAAAGGAACAGCAAAAACAGTCCAACCTCACCAAAGATCCAGCACAAACAAGAGGGTCTGCATGGGGGAAGACTGTAGAGAAGCAACTGTCCCCTCAAAAGTATAGAGACTTGTACTTGACCAAGTACAGATAATACATAGAGGGGGCAGAAATTAAACCAGTGCCAGGCGCTTGGGAGGCAATCGAAGACAGAGTCCTCTCCCTCATCATCTCGGACATGCCGGAAAACCGCCTCCTAGGGATGAAAAAGGAAGACATGGCGGGGCTCCTACACAAGCTAAACATCCCGGTACTATACCTGTACCAGAGGAGTTACGCCATGTGGGACATCCTCCTACCCACCAAGGAAGATGCGGAGAGACTTTCCCTACAGGAAATTAAGTATGGGAGAATAAAACATAAGCCCGAATACCAGGGCAGGACAAGGACCCGGGTGCAGGTATTCAATGTACCTATGCAAATATCAGCAGAAATCCTGGGATCCTTCTTCACACAGTTCGGCGAGGTGGAAAAAATAACCACAGTGCGGTCGAAAACTGACATGCACTTGGGCAGCTACACTGTGGCCATGAGGCTAAAGAAAGAAGGCGTCCAGGCAACACCAGCACAGCTGACATTTAAGGAGGCAACTATGACGGTGGTGGTGGAGGGGCGTCGTCCGCACTGCTGTTTCTACCAAAAGCAGGGTCACATGGCCAAGAGCTGCCCTCAAAGGTAAACTCCTACTCGAGTGACACTAAAGGCGGTCCCAACCTCTGAGACAGTACCAGTGTCCAAACAGGTTGTCACAACTCCTGCAACCGGAGCACCAACCCCAGCATTGAGGAAACCCAAAACTACGCAGGAGGCCAAGGGGGAGGAATGGGTCACGGTAATGAGGCGGAAACAGAAGCCCACAATCCCATCTGCCACCGTCCCACCACCAACCCAACAACCGAGGCAGCAACAACAACAGCAACCTCCACAACAGCCGCAGCAACAGCCACGGCAGCAGACACAGCAGCAGCAGCCAAACCAGCCGTTGAACCAGCCACAGCAACAACATCAGCTGCCGCGGACAATTCCACAACCAATGCCACGAAAACAGCGGCAACAACAAAAACAGCAGCAGCCAAAGCAGCAGCAGCAACAGCCAGAACAGGAGCAGCAGCAACAAAAACGGCTGCAGCAACCAAAACAGCAACAGCATCAACCAGAAAAACAGCAATTAGAGGAGCAGCAACAACCAACGGTCCCCACACCAATTGAGACGGGGACCAAGCGTAGAAAACACTGCTCCTCTGAGGATGAATCTGCTAGCGAGAGGGAGAGGAACTCAACCTCACCACTCCCCGGTTCATTCAAAAGAATAAAAAAGAAAAGAAAAAAGGAAAGGGGGAGAAAAGGCAGCCCTCACTCCCTGTGAACATACGCCACCTCTAACAACAACACAACTCACTTCCACCACCAAACCCCATACTGCACCAACACTAGACACCGCACCAACACCAACACCAGACACCGCACCAACACCAAACACCGCACCAATACCAACACCAGACACCACACAGCCACTCGTCACCACATCAATGCAAATTGAGCCGCCATCACAGAAAGAAAAGAATGAACCCGGGAGGGGGAGAGCCCCTTCAGATTCTCCCACTTATGGACTCACTCCAACAGGGACCCTCGCCCTCGAAACGAGGGAGGAACTTTGTTTTGTAGACCCCCAGTCTGTGGCAATGGACTTACCACACCGACAGAGAAAAATTTAAAACCTCTGCTGGACTGCCAACAGATTAGGGGAAACAGACGTTAATGTCCCCTCTAATTTCCCGGACGCCCCACGGCTAACAACTTTCGTCAGACTTCCTGAGGCCTGCAAGACCAACGTGTGGAAAATGCTGGAGGCCGCTGAAGGGGCTGGTCCGGGAATTGAACTGATTAGGAGAAATGATCCCTCCGTTTAGGAACTCGCAAAACAATGCAAGGGAAGGGTCCCAGTGTTGGTCCATCCGTCACTTTATAAGGCCCTTAAATTGACTTACCCTTTGGATGTTGGCGGCATTGTGAGAGAGGGCAGGATATGAAAAACCTGCCCACCTTGAGCATTGCACACAACGTCAGTGTCCTTTCCCCGGCTGACTTCGGAGTTGAGTGTAACACACCTTAAGGTAGGTACTATGGCTTTGAATTTGGCTAGTCTGAATGCGAGGGGCTTGAGATCATCGGGCCGGGCGGCTCGCCTCCGGCACGACATCTTGTCCCTGGGAGTGTATGTGGCTGCGATTCAGGAGACACATTTCGTTTCTTCTGTGGACTGTCAGGTGCTGGCCCGAGACTTTGAGGTTTTCTCAGCATATGGCAGCTCGCGGGGGAAGGGAGTCTCCTTGCTAGTTAAACTTACCCTTTCCGCGTTGTCGACGTTGTCCATAGAGATGCGGAGGACAGGCTAGTCGTGGCAGATGTTGCCGTAAAAGATTCTGCGTTTCGGGTGATTGCGGTTCATGCGCCCAGCACCGCTCGTGAGAGGGTCCTATTCTCAGTCAGCTTGACACGTTTGTAGATTGTCGGAAGCGGGTAGTGCTAATGGGGCGTTGGAATGCCATCTTAGACCCCGACATAGATAAGGTAGGAGGCGATGCTAGAGGGTCGGAGAGGTGCGAGTCCAGCCTGGCTGATCTGATGGCTAGATGCGAACTGGTCGACAGGTTTCGGGTCGAGCATCCAGGGCGGGAAATGTGGATGTGGACCAATAGCGTTTCCTCCTATCCAAATACCAATTTGGACAGGATGTTAGTTAGGAGAGGCGAAGTAGACTTCCTATCCTGTCCCACGTTCACTTGGCTAGGCCAGACGGACGAAAAATAAGTTATGGCCCGGCTGAAGCTAGGAAATAGGCCTAAGTTAGCGGGGTACTGGAAGTTAAACACCTCCCTTCTGGAGATACAAGACTTCCGAGATCAGTTAAGAGAATTGCTTAAAAAGGCACTATTGGGGCGGTTACCGGGAGTAAGTGGTGGTTAGGTCTCAAAGCCAAGATCAGAAGCTTCGTCAAGTATGCCAAGCGCCTCATACTAGATAAGGCCAAGACGAAGAAGCAGCTAGAGCAGAAACTAGCGCAGGCTATGGGGGAGGGTGAAAGGTTAGTCAGGAACTAGCTAAGCAGGGCCTTCTACGCGAGGCGAGACTAGCGAGCGTTACGAAGGCCAAGTAGTTTGAGCTAGGCTTAGAAAGATAGACAACGAAGCAGTCAATTCTGATGCCGACGTGCGCCGTGACGTTTCTAGGCGTGGCTCGGACAAATACATTGCGAAAGTCAGACATCCGGATATCGCACCCTGGAATCGACTCGGGAGATCTGCGAGGGGTTTCGATAACATTTCGAGGAGCGTTTTACGCAGCAGCCCGATCTTCCGGTCCTTGAGTTTAGCTACTATTTGGCCGACTCTCCCCGCCTCGAAACGGCTAGAGCGGCTAGTTGCGAGGGCCGGGTGACGGAGCGGGAGGTCTTTACTGCGCTGAAGCAGGTCAGCTGTGACGGATCGCCAGGACTTGATGGTCTGCCATACGAACTGTACTTGAGGCTGTCGCCCATGTTTCTGCCTCTTCTGACGGATATGTTCAACCATTGGTTTGCTCAGGGATCCATCCCAGGGCAGGTAACCAAGGAAGTGATCACATTGCTGAAGAAATGTGACGGGAATGGAGGGGAAGAGTTAGAACACTACAGGCCCATAACTCTGCTAAACACAGAGTTGAATATTTTGGCCAAGGTCCTGTCGAATCGGCTGGAGGTTGTTATCGACGAGTTGGTTGAACCGGAACAGAACTACGCTGTGAAGGGGAGATCGATTCAGGACAACCAGCACCTGATCCTCACGATCCTAGAGGGGGAATAGATGACGACACGGAAGCCGCGCTGATCAACTTAGATCAGTCCAAAGCTTTCGATAGGGTCGACCATCATTTCCTGGCATCTGTCTCAGAGGCGGCCGGTTTTAAACCGGATTTTGCAAGTGGATCTCCATAATGTATCACAGCCCGTGGCTGTCGTGCAAGTCAACGGAAAGCGCTCGAAACCCTTTGTAATCTCTCAGTCGGTTCGTCAGAGTTGTCCGCTGTCGCCCCTGCTTTATGTCCTGGCTTTGGAGCCTCTGCTCCGCAAGCTGAGACATGGGGAGGCAAATTCGGCCCTGCGCGGAATGGCTCTGCCTGGCGGCTCAGCTGCCAAGGTATCCGCGTTCACCGATGATGTCACGGTCTTTGTGTCGGGCTTCAGAGGCATTGAGGTCGTGTCGGAGGCACTCGCACAGTACGAAAGAATCACGGGGGCCAAGAAAAACCGCAGCAAGTCGGTAGGACTGCGGTTGGGGGCCTGGAGTGGCAACGCAAACCTCCCGGCGCCCTTTAGCTGGACAGATGGCCCGGTCCGGATCCTCGGCGTCTGGTTCGGACCGGGTCTCCAGCTTGACAAGAATTGGTTGGAGGTACGGTCAAAGGTGGAGGCTGCAGTCAATTCGTGGCTTCCTAGGAAACTTTCCTTAAAGGTTAGAGCTGAGCCGTGCGCCACTTACGTATTTCCTCTCATCCTTTACCGACTGGCCGTACTTCTCCTGCCTGCACAACACCTAAAAGCTCTTGTCGAACTCTTGTCCTCGCTCCTTTCAGAGAAAGACACTGGGTGAGCAGACAGGTATGTATTCAACGTCCGTGTGAGGGAGGCTTGGGGATGCCTGACTTCAAGTGTCATCGAGATGCTGAGAAGCTGGCCTTCTTGAGCCACTATATGCAAGATGACCAACCATGGCGCCCCGTGGTTACTGCCGCCTTCCCCGACATCGTTCTCGACACTTCCATCGAGAGCCGTCGCAGGCCGCGGGGAGAATCTGCCTACATGAAAGCGTGCCGAGCCGCGCTAAAACGACTACCAAAGTCCAGTGACCTTGTGACTGCTACCCGTAGGGAACTCCACAGGGATCTAGTGAAGGGGGGCCGACGACCCGCTATGTGCGCGTTTGGGGGGGCAGCAGAGTGAGATCCGCTCCGCGTGGAGCTGGGCGCCAGGTTCAATTCGGAGTTCTCTCTGACCTGGCGATTGGCCCGAAATGCACTTCCACTCAACAACATACAATGCAGTTCCGGGTTTTTGGAGTCGCCTGATTGTCCCCGTTGTGGGACAACGGCCGTAGAAACTACAGAGCACGCTTTCTTCGATTGCCGCGAACTCCGCCAGTACTGGTCGTATGTCAGCGAGGTGACGGCTCGCATCGATCCTGAGCATCCTCGCCCAATTACTGTATCCAATGTTGTGGACAACGTGATGCCGCCGTGGGACCGGGAAAGACAAATGGTCTATGTTACAATCCTGGCCGTGGCGAGAATGGTGATTTGGACGTCGCGTCTGCAAGGTTGCCGGGGGTGTTGTCTTTTTCTGATCAAGATCTGATCGCTTTCTTTAAACACCAACTAGAAGATCAGATGTGATAGAAGAAGGCTGCATCGCGCGGCATTTGACAGAAGATGGATACATATGGCAAGTCTGTGTATACGAAGAGGAGCCAAATTTGAATACGTGTTCCCCGCCTAGGTGTGGAACGCGCAGTTCTGTAAAGTAAAATTAAACAAGTAGCCTCCCAGCTAGCTGAGTGTGTGTTCCATCCCTCCCCGATTAGGAAGCCTCCAAGATCCCCATCCCCTCTTACCTGCAATTTTTGTTTTCACCCCTTCCTCTAAATTTTACCCATCTTGGAGAGAAAGAAATACAAACTAACCCCCATCCCTTACCCACAATATTTTCTTTTCTCCATTTACTCCTATCTAGAGGGCATCCCCACATAGAGACTGACCCGCAGAAGCGAGGTTCCTTTTACAAACCTAGTGGAACGGGCAGTCTATTAACTAGACGGGGTTGGGAGGGTCCTACTAATCACATTTTGTTTTTTCTTCCCCCTCCCTCGACACAAATGAATTATTGTACCATTTTATTGTTATCTTTTTTGTTTTACACGTCAATAAAAAATGTTTTAAAAACAGGGAGCTAAGTAGGACGTCCTCCAATATGAAAGGGTGAATGCGGTATTAAGAAGATACTAGCTGGGAGAAACTTTTGATTTTGTTTAGTTCTGGAGTGACAAGGGTGACCAACGACCTCCACAATCCCCCCTTTTGAGTTGGCCATGTGCCAAAGTTTTTTGTTCATCGTTGATTTTGACCGCATTTTTTACTTTTTTTTTTACCATTTTTAACATGAATAAAAGATTTAATATCGCAAAGTGTAGTATCTTACGGAACAGATATTGCAAACAAAGACCATATGTGCGGGCAACCACACATATAAGACCTTGGTCTATGTAGGGGCAACCCTTATTACCAATTGTCACTATCCAGCGCCCCAAACGCCGGCGATTTCGTCCCCATTTCCCCTTCACTCCTCACATTAAAAAATCGACCTTGTTCCTAATTTGCTCGATGGGGGAGCAAATAAATACCTTGCCTTTTTTCTGCTGTACTTGGCCTTCGGGCCGGGATCTAAGTGTAGTATCTTTTCCGGCAGATACTGCAAGCAAAGACCATATGTGGGGGGAACTCCACATATAAGACCTGGTGTATGTAGGGGCAACCCTTCATACCAATTGTCACTATCCAGCTCCCCTACTCTCCGGGGAGTTTTTCCCCATTTCCCATCACTCCTCACTTTAAAAATCGGCCTTGTGCCTAATTTGCTCGGTGGGGAAGCAAATAAATACCCTTTTTTGGCCTTTTGGCCAAGATCAAAGAGTAGTATCTGTTTCAGCAGATGCAGCAAGCAAAGACCATATGTGGCGGTAATCCCACATATAAGTTATTGGTCAATGTAGGGGCAACCCTTCATACTAGCTATCTAGCTTCCCTACTCCCTGTGGTGTTGGTCTCCATTTCACCTTCACTCCTCGCATCAAAAATCAGCCTTTTGCCGAATGTGCTCGGTGTGGGAGCAAACAAATACCCTTTTCTTGACCCTTTGACCAAGATCAAAGTGTAGGATCTGTTCCGGCAGACACTGCAAGCAAATGCCATATGTGGGGGCAACCCCACATATAAGACTTGGTCAATTTCGGGGCAACCGTTCATACCAATTGTCACCATCCAGCTCCCCTACTACCTGGAGAGTTGGCCCCCATTTCCCCTTCACTTCTCACATTAAAAATCTGCCTTGCGCCTAATTTGTTCGGTGTGGGGGCAAATAAATACCCTTTTCTTGCCCTTTTGCCCAAAATCAAAGTGTAGCATCTGTTCTTACTACATGCTGTACTTATGTTTGTAACTTGTGATATAAAGTGGGGGATCACTTTTCTGTATTTTTTAATGTTAAATGATCACCCTCTTTACAACCAATCAGTCTAAATGTCATTTAATTCATCCCACAGATCATTCAAGTTGTTTTTGAAGGATTCCAGTTATTTTTTAAGCATTCAAGTCATTCTTAAGGTAAATCAGTCCATCCTTACTTTCATTAAAGTCATTCTAACTCATTTACTTTTTATTTATTTAAGTCATCTCAGCCAATTTTTCGGTCATTTTTGTTTATCTAAGAATTTCCTGTCAATCCTGTATTCACGCATTCATTTATTACACGAGACCACGCCCACACACACACACACACACACACACACATCCCCCCACACACACATATATATTTATATACGTATGCGTACAATTATTCATATTTTGTTAATATATAAAAAATGATAATTTGTAATAAGATGGAGTTCAAACATTCAACGGTAATTACGTAAATTCATAAGATTACTTCACGGTATTTGCATCACAATTCGAGAATGCTATACTTGACTTTTCCCTCACCTGCTATTGTCTCTATCGATGAATACAAATGAATGTTCTGATAATTTGACGTCTTCATACGCGACCTTTCATTCATTACTATATATTTCCCGAATGTTATACAGAGCAATCAGATGCACCAATAGATCAACTGAAGCAGTTTAAAATCGGATCGAACCAAATGTCTCTGATTTATATAAACCGAATTATTAGCATGTTACAGACATTTGATCGAACGGAACAGTCTGGTTCTTATGAATTGACATCCGGTAAAAGCCATTGCATAACTTATATGTATACGTTAGGCGGAATTGGGGATATATTTCTTATTAATACACTAAACATGAATATTTGTCCGTGTTTTCTACAAAAATGTATTGTCGACAGATCTTATACATTTTAAATTTTCGATCGCATGAGTGAGTCTTTTGTGCGTGGTGTTCGCATTACTTTTATTATTTTGTATAAATATGGATAATACATTTTAAAATTGAGTAATTTTTAAAAATTTTAAAATCATAATTATGTCATAGACCCATAATAATACAACAATAACTACGAGATATGCATTAATCAAATATCATTTAAGACTATTATATGATCGGGCAATTCCGGGCGGTTTGCTGATATATATATATATATATATATATATATATATATATATATATATATATATATATATATATATATGTGTGTGTGGGTGTGTGTGTATATATATATATATATATATATATATATATATATATATATATATATATATATATATATATATATATGTGTGAGTGTGTGTGTCTGCGTGTGCGTGTGTACAAAGATTATGCCAATTTTATACCAGAACATTAGGTCAGATTTGCTCCTAGGTAGTGGAATTTAAGCCTCTGGAAACTTACAACGTAAGTATATATAGAGATTAGATTATTAGAGACGGATACCTTATAGTGAAAATTTACGTTTGCAATTTGGGTGCTGGGTTTTCTCTTGCCTTTTTTTTGTTTTCTATAGTAAAGTTGTGGTAGAGAAAAGAGTAAACAAGACTGTTTGAAACAAGCTGGCAGAAGAGTGAGTGAGAATAGTGAGGATAGCGTAAGTAAAAATATTTTTTGAAGACCAATGAAATAGAAAAGTCGTAGCATTAATATCACGTGAAACTTACTACAAAACTATGATACTGTTCAGTAATTGACAATGCACCAGTCCAGTTATTATATATCAGCATACTTGAGAGTTAATTTAATATTCGGGCCCTGAATATTAGGTGTATAACGCCGGTCTAATAAAACGTTTATGTCTAGCATACTTAATAGTCGCAGTAATAAGAGTGTAGGGAGTCACTGTATACGCGTCCAGAGTGGTGTGTGCCTTCTGTATAGAATTACTGTCAATTGAACGCGAAAATCTTCTAATTAAAAAAATTAGAAAATAAAAGAAATAATCTAATAAGGAAGGCGATGGTGCTGAGTTCGATTGGAGATTAATGTATCGATGTCGCTGGCGTGAGTCCATCCTGTCATAAGTCTGTAATTATTACCAGAAATAAACCTCGATCGCATGAAAACTGACAAATTTTCGGACACAAATGACACATTGCGAGATACTGCCAGATACTTTTATACAATTGCTACTGGTGCATCAATGTTTAACACTGCCTCCATGCCTTTTTAGGAAATGTAAGCTCTCCGACTTTCATGAAATAGAAGTGCACGCACCAGTGTTTAAATCTCTTTCTCTCAAAGAAAGGAATGTGGTACAAGGTGCTCCAAATTGGCTATCACTACAGGAGAATGAGTTTCTGATCCTGTAAAAATAGGACAAATAACTGCATCGAAATTCCTGTGTAGAGGTGCCTCAGCCAACACGTGATAAACATTATCCCCCGAAATCCGGGAAGCATGGTCTGGGACGTTGTACCTACTAGGCCTAAGCAGAACATTTTTCACTTGCTCGGCAACAAAAATGGAAACTAAAATTTACTAGTTTCAATCGGAGGTCTTAACTTCGATTGACATATGCTACGAAGGACACTCATGTTATGTCCATACAACAATGTACTAAGCAACCCCTTGCCCATGTATAAAGTATCCTTGTAACATTTAAACTCATGTATCTGCCACAAGTTCCACGCTCTAAGATGGGGTCCAAACAAGACCCTAACATAATAGGTCCCGTCTGTATAAGTTCTACTGGTTCCTCTTTAAAATTATATAACGGTAAAAAACATATTTCTCAATAAATATATTGTTAGATCTTATAAATTCCAATTTTAAAGTATAGAATTCTGTCTATGGTTTACTCATATATTTTTTAAATAATTACAGACGGTTATATGTATATTGTTATATTGGGACAATAAAACATAAAAATATACGTATTAACAATAAAAATATGAATAAATATGATAATACAAACACAAATGTATATACATATATATATATATATATATATATATATATATATATATATATATATATATATATATATATATATTAGTCCTCGCACAAAAACGCAGGACACAAAATGTTTTAAATAATAATAATAATAATAATAATAATAATAATAATAATAATAATAATAATAATAATAATAATAATAGAATAACAATAACAAAGTCCTTCGCTAGCGTGGCCTACTATTGAGCGTAACCAGTTATACACTCCTTTTGAAATTTTCATCTCTATTTTTTTCGTTATCTACTGAATATTTCTGATGAAACCTATATGAAATATGTTACTTATTTAATTGTAAAGATTTTCTATTCTGAAAGAAGTTTTAAAAATTAATCTAAAAAAGTAATTTCAAAGTTTTTGTTAAAAAAAATCAGATTTTCTTATTATTCAGACATGCATGACAAAGAGAGAGTTGCAAAAAAGAGTTGTGGAGTGAGGAGAATTACAAACTGAAGCAGAGAGAATATTCAGACCGGTAATAATACAAAGAGGGGGTTGCAAACATGAGTTGTGGTGTGAGGAGAAATACAATTTGAAATAGAGAGTAGGAGATGTTGTATAAATACATACAAAATCACATTCATCTTTTTTTTATCAAAATTAATAAATTAAATAAAATGTAATCTTAAAAAGATAGGATACAAGTTAGAAAAACATTTCATTCAAGGCATGAAAATTGTTAAACAAAATGTTTTTACTATAGGCTTTAAAAATAAAGGTACACGATTCAATTTGAAATTCATTCATCTTCAAAGTGCACTTTTATACATTTTACAAAGTAAGGTATTAAATTTGCATACCTTACTTTGTAAAATTTATAAAAGTACACTTTTAAGATAAATACATTTCAAATTGAATTTTTACCTTTATTTTTAAAGCCTATAGTAAAAACATTTTGTTTAACAATGTTCATGCCTTGGATGAAATGCTTTTCTAACTTGTATATATATATATATATATATATATATATATAGAGAGAGAGAGAGAGAGAGGGAGAGAGAGATTTTGGGGGAATTGGGCCAAGTGTCTAATGAGCAGAGTTTATTTTAATGTATTAGTAAATGTACTAATGCTATTAAAAGGAAAAAAAAAACAGTTATCGATCGGTATAGATGTCCTAGGGATTTTTGAATATTGACTAAAATGATTCAAATTTTTAATTGAAAATCAGTTTCAAAAGGAAAAAGAAACAAACAAAATAAATAGTTTCTACGGTGGTTTTGGAAACGATGTTTTATTGGTACAGACAATACGTCTTGAACAATAATTTTATAAACCATTTTGATATTTAAACAAAGTCCCCTCATCAGTAAAATAAGTGCGGGTTTAATGGGGGTTTAAAACAGTCAAATAACCTAGTATTTTTGTATAATGGTTGAAATAATTATTTATATTATTTTAAGTGAAACGCTGGTGAATTAATAATGGCCAATTTATTATCGTTGAAAACACTATTTTTAAACTTAAATTTGTAATTAATTTAAAAAAGAAGGTAACTGCCATTTTGTTTAAAAATGACATTTAATTAGAAAGGCTTTATCAGTCAAAGGGGCATACTCACTAATTATTTCTTGAATTATTTAGAAAAATAAAGTCTATAATAGTTATAATATTTATATCGGAGGTAGTAGTAAAGAAATAATGTTTATTATAGTAATTATAATAGTTATAGCACTAATATTAATAAAAAATACATATGAATGTAAAATAAAAAAATAGATAATAAAATAAAAATAGAAAATAATCGGAATATAATACCCCACTCCCTTTTGGCATAAAAAGCGCATCGCCGCAAAAAATTACAAGACGAGAGCAGTAATAGAAGAAAAAAGCCGGAGACGGAAAGATACCGACGAAAGAACTAAATGCCCAACACATCAGAATATTCCGACCGAATAACTTATTTAAGTTTAAAGCGAAACGCGATTGCATGCATTTACTCTGGCTAACTTTTGTTTTAAAAGGAAAGAGTTTACCGAAACAAAACCGACAGCGTTCCATCGTAACTTAGATGCGAGGACGAAAAATTACCGCATGTTGAAGTGAAATCGACAGTAGTAAACCGGGATTGCATCCCGACAAAAAGAGAAAAGAAATGAAGAGGCAAATAACATCCAGATAGTGTGTATGACTAGGACCTTTAACCAAATATTTGTTTCTTTTAAAATCATTTCATGTAAATTTCTTCAAAGTCAAAAAGCATATTTTCTTTGCATACAATTTTGTCGGGTTGATGTATTTTTTTTCTTTTGATACGTATGAGAAATAGTTCATTCTAGAACATAAGCTAAACTGGCTCAATACCGAAGATTGATTCATGTCTTTGTACACTCGGGAGCGAGATTAACCTATTCTTTTCCACAGCGGGGAGGGGGAGGGGCACTTGACACAATATTTCACTCAGAATTGCCCTTATTATTAACTTGGAGTGTTATTGGATGTCTGCAAACGTGAGGCTGCCAAGAACATTATAATTGCCTGCGTTCCACCTCTGAGTCCTAATAGGTGTGCTCGTGGCTTCGGTTAGGTTTATATACGTATAGCAGTGTATGTATGTTACACATATTTCTATTTAGGGTATTATATTCTACCGTATTCAATACAACTTATATGTATGAATTAGTTAAAGGCAACACATATTTTGTGTTTAAATTATAGTGCTACCCACATGAAACAAAAGCACACCCTTTATTTTCGCTTGAAATAATTAGATTCAGAAGTCAAATCTGGAAGCGTTGTTCAAAAAGTAATGCCCCCTGTTTTATTTTGACTGGATATATTTTAAGGGATTGTAAATTGCCGTGTTTAATGATTAAACCTGTGCATTCATGACTAAAATGTATAACCTCTATATTGCAGATATTGAGACTGTGCAATTCTCATGACAATCATACCATCTACCTGCGTGAAAAGTATAGGTACATGAATTACTCCTTGGTGAAAGTGGGTGATGGTCGGTTTCGACTAAATAAAAAAAGTAAATTCTGGAACACAAACTATCGCCAGTTCTCAGGTTCCACACACATTAGTTAGTCTTTAACTTTTCAAGTAAAAGAACTATGAGGATTTGATTTGCTGACAACATTTGTATAATAATTGATATTGATATTTTGTTTCCTAAATGTAGTTGATAATATAGTATTATATATTTTATGGCATCATGTTTACTTTTAAATACTCTTCGAGATTCTGTATATTGCATATATTTAATACTATTTCTAAAATGTACTTGCCACTTTTTGCTTAAACTATTTATTAATACACAATAAGATAATAACTTTTTATTATATCTAATTATTTGTGGACTATAATCCGTATCATCTAGTTGTTCTTTTCGCGTGGTTTCGGCCAATTATTCTTTTAGCCTTCGTCAGGTCGTAAGCCTTGGCGGGAAAGCAATGCCGATTCTACCATCTGCACCCACATCGATTACTGCATTCCACAATGTTTGTCGTTACACTACGGTTTGGCCAGCTGATCCTCTAATCGGTTTTGAGTGGGATTGCAACCGGTACCTTCAGGAAATGCTCACTGTGAATCGTGGATATTTCGCATGAGCCACAAATTGCAATCAAATTTGGATTTTTTGATGAACCCACATTTTTTTTTTATTATATTCTCTCATTGTCGAGTCAGGAAAGTTATATATTATTGAATTAATTTGAAATTCTTTTTGAGATGAGTAATTTGTATAATTTTATTTTATTTACTTATTTGGACTCTTATCCCTATCTTCTAATTTTCACAACGTTTCGGACAAAGTATATAGAATCTCCCAACTGCATCTACAGCAATTACTGTCTTCCATAGTTTTTATTGTCTCATCATATATAACATTCGGTACAGATTCTACAATAACAGAATATAATATAACAGGCAGTAATTGCTGTGGAGACAGTTTCAGAGATTCGAAATTCATATTCAATCGCAGTTAACAACTAGACAAATGCCAAAAGAATAATTGACCGAAACGCTGTAAAAACAACAACGAGAAGATGAGAATAATCCTGCATAAATAATAAAATAAAACAACATTATGCAAATTACTCATCTCGAAAGAATTCCAAATTAATTCATAAATATCTTATAAGTTCTTCAATTAAATAAATTAATCTTCTCGACACTATATGCGAGGCACGGATAATGGTAAGGCTATTTCCCACACTAAATCGAATTTTCTACAATAGCTTATATAATTACGAACATTTCATTCATTGTTCTTCTGATAATATACTATCGTTAATATCATACACTTGATTAAACTACATTATGCTTTGTCTGCTGATATTTTACATTTATTACGTTACATGTTCTGTTCAATTCCATTGTCTTATATATCTGTTTTATATTAAACTTAAATATATATATATATTTATCATAATACCTATACAACTAATAGTGCAATTAATCTCTAGTAAACCCAATATTAAATGTTAATCCTTTTCTATATATCTCATGATATAACGGTATTCTATAATATTTCTTCCATTAAAATTATTATTATGATTAAGTGTACTATAAAACAAATAAAAATTGCTTAAAATTGCTTATTGATTATTACATATACATATGCATATATATATATATATATATATATATATATATATATATATATATATATATTATTCCTTAATTGGAATTTTTTTATTTTGAGATGAGCATTTTATGTTAATTTTATTTTTATTTATTTTATTTAAATAAAATAAAAATAAAAAATAAAAAAATAAAAAAATAAAAATAAAATTAACATAAAATGTTCATCTCAAAATAAAAAATTCCAATTAAGGAATAATATATATATATATATATATATATATATATATATATATATATATATATATATATATATATATATATATATATATATATATATATATATATATATATATATATATACCAATCGGTACGGACCCGACTATGGAAGATCAGATAATAAATAAATGTGGATTTATAAGATCAAAGAATCCAACCTTGATCGCCCTTCGGGGCCCGTGGCGCAGTTGATAGAGACGTTGAATCTCTACGGTTCCAGATGAACATTGTCTGAAGATAGCGGTTTCAATCCCACCCAAAGCGTGCCAGAGGTAATTGGTCAAAAATGTGGTGAGACGACAACAACTACGGATGGCAGTGATGGCTGAGAATGCAGTTAGGAGATTCGAAGTTCCTATCCGTCGCGGTTACCACTTGACGAAGTCCAGAGGAAGTTGGCCGAAACGTTGTGAACCAATAAAAAGATAAAAAAAAACCAAAACAACAACTAATAAAGATGAGACTAATAGTCCGAAATAAAAATAAAATTAACACATATGTATATATATATATATATATATATATATATATATATATATATATACTTATTTGTTTTAAATAAAATAACAATATTTCGGTGACATTCATATTCTAGTATTACACGGGATGATCATCAGACTAGAAACGAAACAATATTACATGAGTTAGCCAGCAAATATTTTTATATTATCGACATAGTTATTATTTATATCAAATTATATTTAGTTTTGTAATTGGACCCAATAAATTACTTAAAATAGACTAGGGAGAAAAACTGTAACTGCAGTTATAATAGATGTACAATGGAGGTACACTGGTTAGTCTCTGGAATAATTTTGTTCATCAGTGTTTCTAATTTGAACGACATAAATAATAGAACAACATAAATGCGAATCCTCTAAGAAATAGTATCGATAAACACCACGAATGCAGGCACTCTTTGGTGAAAATATAGTTGACTTGAAAGTACGCTTGGACAGGCGTGCTTATGTCAACATTCTGAAATGAAAAATCTAATAAAGCAAATAAACAAACAAACTGCAACTTTATGTGCATATCTATCTATATATCTATCTATCACTCTCTCTCTCTGTATATGTGTGGGGGTATGTATATATATATATATATATATATATATATATATATATATATATATATATATATATATATATATATACAAAATGCCTTCACTAAGTTTCCAGAATTCTTTCGTAGAGACACTTTTATTAATAGTACACAGATGAAACTTTAGTCCTGTACGAAGTAGTTTCACTTGTTGTACCGTTCTAGCAAATTCCGTAAGGCCTCATGGAATCTTCCTGGGGGTTCGTATCAATGATCCTCGACAAAACTTCTCTATCTCCTCAATTGCCCAATAATGACACCCTCCTAGTTTACCTTAGCTTTGAGATTATACAGACGTCACAGAAAACAAGTCTGGACAAGAGGGAGGATAAAGAACTGTCTTTATGATCATGATAATGCCTTTCTTTCTGATGTTCCCTGTGCGCCCTTAGGAAAAAAACTTCGTGCAAATCTACCACAGCTTCAGTTTCTCGCAAATACCTATGTGTTCAGTAGCATACTGATATCAAGATATGCACTGATTGTCTCTAAAATACACACAAGGGTCCTTATCTATTATTTAGCCATTCAAATGTTGTTTCCTAACTTCATTACACCTACCACGCCTCTCATCATTTCTCAATAACTCCTTGCCTCCCTGAATCTTTTATGATACTCGAAAACTAATTCATTCCTGATTCATTCCAAACGGTCCAAAACAGTCTGAAATATTCCATGCATTTCTGTAAAATTCTTTCACGTTAAAAACAGAATTCTATTACATGTCTTTCTTTTAAATATTCTCACGTCTAGATAGAATTTTGGAAATTTACCAGCAACGAGAATCAGGCTTACGCAGGGTGTATTCCAATTCCTACTGTAGCTATTATTTTATGCCTTATATCAGGATATGTGGTCTTTCATTCCAGAAGATCTATATCTAAAACATACTGTATTTTCAAATATATAAGATAATATTAAATGTCTATAAACATATTGAATGCATCTTATATATATATATATATATATATATATATATATATATATATATATATATATATATATATATATATATACTAGCATTGGTGCCCGGCGTTGCCCGGGTTATTGGAGGTGTGTGTTGACTATAAAAACAGAAAGGGCTAGTAGGATGGCAGGCTCGAACCCGTACAGCGAATGAGAAAAAGAACGTAAAAAAAATGTGACGTCTTTGCTGTTACGACCACCGCAAAACTGGAAGTGACATATGGTTAAAATTAAGGCTAGACAATCGAAAAGAGGGGATGACTTTCGAAAATATCGGCGAAAAAACAACCTCTTTCTGTAGAAATGTGCCCAGTTGAGGGTGAAGAAATTTATGGTTTTAGCCAATTGTTCGGTAATATCGTTTTAAGGGTCGAGCTTCAAAACGATACTGATCTTGTGAAAATCTGTCGCCTCTGCCGAAAGTTTTAGGTAGACATGCAAACATACACAGATTTATATATTTGTAGCTCAAATTTTCGAGCCAAATCCATTAAAAAAGTTGCCCTATCTCTCAATACCATTTATGTCAAATTTCAAATGTTAGAGACTGCATACGTTATTGTTTTTAAATTTGACCCCTATTATGACCCCTTAACATTTATTGTTATGCTCAAATCAAGTTATTAAGTTAGATCCATGTCCAAGAAAGTTTTATCTTAAGGATTAAGACCCAAAATTGGCGGGGAGTTTGGTAGAGTTCTAAAAGATTAAATCGTGAAACTTTGACCCCTTAACAGCCAAGCTTCTGGTCGACACCCTCTGACAAAGATTTCCCACATAACACTTCCCAGTATATAAAATTGCGAGTCTGTAAACTGACAATTGATAGAGTTATTGTGTAGGGAAATGTACACAGACAGACAGATTATATAGATATATAGATACACACACACACATATATATACACATATATACATATATATGTATATATGTATATATATGTATGTATATATATATATATATATATATATATATATATATATATATATATATCAAAAGTGTGTTCCCCCCAAACTTGAATATTCCAGCCGGTATACCATCATCACATGCACCCTTTCTCAGTAGCATTTGTTTTACAGCTGCGAGGACTTCAGAAAAAATAGGAATCACATCTAGTTCTGTGTTTGGATTCTCGCAGGCAAAGAACTCAAAACAGCATCGTCAACATCAGAATAAGAATTCAGCAGTCCTTCAAAATGGTCCTTCCAGCGGTTAAGGATGTCATTCTTATCAGCCAACAAGGTTGTGCCATCTGCCCCCATAACGGGTGAAGTACCACATTTTTTGGGGCCAAAAACGTTTTTCAGACTCTCATGAAATACCCTCGCATCTTTCCTTTCAAAAGCAGCCTGGAGCTCAGAGGCTTTTTGCAGACCACCAATCTTCTTTCATTTTCCTCAATCGATGCCGAACATCACTCCTGGCACTGAGATAAGCCGACCTCTTCGCTGCAGAATTCTTGTCTGATATCCAGGCCCTGTGCAAAGAGTGCATTCGGTCTAAATACCCTGCATTTCAATGTCATTTTCGTCGAACCAATCCTTATGCTTCCTCTTGGAAAGTCCTACTACTTCACTTGAACATTTATAGATTGCATCCCGCAATTTCTTCCAGGACACTTAAATATCATTGTTTATCACAATTTCGTTTAACTCCGCATCTAACTAAGGAGATAATTCTTCTTTCTTTTCAGTGTTCAGTTCTTTCATATTCAATGGTTTTGGCATCTTAATTTTATGAAGAGCCCATGTTCACTACAAAATGACGACAAGCGAATTCCATGGTCATTTATTACCACCATACCATGAGCCCCAGTCACATTTCCCCATACCTTTTTGAAAACAAGTTTTGGAGTTATTCATCAGGATCTGGGAAGGCGGTTGTGTACCTCAAGATTTCAGGAAGTCGTCAATAATCCATCTCTTCAAGGATAAAGGAAAGCGTATTGATTGTGATAACTACCGTGGAATATCACTGCTCTCTGTGGCTGGAAAAGTACTAGCCAGGGTCATTTTGAACAGGATAATCATTTATCTAGTAGACAAAATTTATCCTGAGATGCAGTGTGATTTTAGATCTGAAAGGGGAACCATCGACATGCTCTACTGTTTACGCCAAGTTGCAGAGAAGGCACGTAAGAAAAATCAGGATCTGCTTGTCGTTTTTATCGACCTAACCAAGACGTTTGACTCTGTCAACAGAGTCGCACTTTGGAAGGTTTGAATAAAGTTGGAATCCCTGAAAAATGTTAAATATAATAATATCCTTTCGCGAGAATATGGAGGCACGTGTAAGAGCAGACGGAAAGTTCTCTGAGTCATTCAAGGTAAAAACCGGTACGAAACAGGGTTGTGTTATGCCACCTGTGCTCTTTGCCATCTTCTTTTCAACCATGCTCGAGCATGCTTTTAAAGATTACACGCAATGTGTCCATTTTGAGTTCAGAACTACCGGGGGTCTTTTTAACCATCAAAAATTCCAAGCTAAAACACTAACAAGAAGTTTCTTTATTTTCTTTTTGCAGACGATGTTGCACTCGTGGCCACTTCATTTGAAGACGCACAAGAATGAGTTGACAAGTTTTTCAATGCCACAAAAGCATTTGGTTGGACGATAAGTATTTAAAAGACAGAAGTTATCTACAAACAAAGCCCACCCCTTTGCAGTAAGGTGGTGTGAATATTCCGAGACCAGAATATGTGGAACCGCTTCAGAAAATCTTAGTGAATAGACAACCTCTAGAGTATGTTAAATCCTTTGCATATCTCGGAAGTAAGGTGAATTCGTCAGCATCACTTGATGATGAGATATAAAGCAGAATTTTAAAGACGATTGATGCCTTCGGCAAACTGCGTTCAAGAGTATGGAATGAAAGGGTTTTGACTCTAAAGACCAACATCTCAGTTTATCGTGCAATTATTGTTTCGATACTGCTGTATGGATCGGAAGCCTGAACCCCATACCGTAGGCAAATTGCGCAACTGGATACATACCATAAGCGTTGCCTTCGTAGTATATGTGGATTAACATGAAAAGACAAGGCCCCTAACTCGGGATTGTTTGCTAGGTGCGACATTTTAAGTATTGAGGCCTTCCTGATGAAGTCTCTGCTTCTGTGGGTTGGTCACCTTGTTCGCATGGATGAAAACCGTCTTCCTAAGCAACTAGCACACAGTCAACTGAAAGAGGGTTATCAAAATGTGGGTCGTCCATTTCTGAGGTACGGGGAAAAGCTAAAAGACAATCTTAAGCACGCAGGCCTGAACCCGACAACATTTGAAGATGTTGCAGCTAGAATATTGTGGAGGGAAAAACGTTTTGAGGACATTAACACATACATCAACACACAGTTATCGAATCAAACAAATCCTCGTAGAGCAAGAGTAGGAACAGCACCTTCCCAGCCTGTATCCTGTGCGTTGTTCGGCCTGGTTTGTGGGAGCAGAGCTGGCTTGGTGTCACACATGCGGCACAAGCATTGAAGGCAGGGTGAAACAGAGCGAATTTTTGGCCCTCATGCGTCGAACACCACAAGAGAGTCCAAGATATATATATATATATACATATATGTATATATATATATATATATATATATATATACAAACCTGTGCATACAGATAATGCACCTATAAACATACATATATATATAAATATATATATATATATATACATGTATACATACATATGAATAAATACATATGTATACATGGATATATATATGCATACATATATACATATATACATGCATACATGTATATATCCATATATATACATACATACATATATTCATATGTACATACATATATATATACGTACACATACATGTAAACGTATATATATATACATACATACAAAAGTATACATATGTATATACATAGAAATATATATATATATATGTATACATACATATAAATATATATATATATATACATTCCCATATACCTATATATAAATACCTACGCATATATATATACATATATACGCACACATATACATATATATACCTATATATACACATGCATACACATACACATATATACATGCGCATTTATATACATACGCATATACATATATATACACACATATATATATATACATACACATATACATATGCATTTGCATATATATACATGCACATATACATACACATATGCATATAAATATATACATACACATACGTAAATATATATATACATATATATACGTACACATATACTTATACATGCTCCTTTATATATACATATGGGTATATATGCATGCACTATACATACATATATATAAATATACATATACATACACATATACATATACATACAACCACATATACATATATATACCTACACATATACATATATACACACAGATATACATATATATATATGCATAAACATATACATACACGTATGCATATATATATACATACACATATACATATATAGATACATATAAATATATATGCACATATATATACAACCACATGCAAATATATATACATACATATCTATACACACATATACACACAAATATATTATATATATATATATATATATATATATATATATATATATATATATATATATATATATATATATATACTAGCAAATGTACCTGTGTATGACTGGGTTAACAAACAGGCTACAGAAAATGGACTCTGATTTATGAAAGTATGATAGGTTATGAAATGGAAGGGTTGTAAAGAGATAGCTCCGAATTTCGGAGTATCAAATCCAAAGCAAAATATGATGAAAATATAAATAAAATAGATAAACCCCATAATTTATTATACCGTACCTTTTCACATTGAAACACTTATCACAATATTCTGTGGATCTATATTAAAAAATCCTTGTTAAACTTTGTGACACATTTTCATTCTATGGAGGTCAGGGGCGAACGAACACCCCATAATGTTATTATACCATATTTCTTCAAACTGAAACATAATTATAAAAGTATAATTAAGCAGATAGATATGAAAAGTTTTTTTATTACACGTGTGCCTGTTTCCATTCTATGGAAACCAGGCGCTTATGCAGACCCCACAATTTTATTATGCCATCCCTATTTAAGTTAAAACATACTTATCAAGGTATTCTCATGAACAACTATATACAAACACTTGTAAACGTTTGTTTTTAATTTGTATTTTTTTTAATTCCATACTTTGTGGACCAGGCGCGAACGCAGATCCCACAATTTTAATGAACAACAGTTCTGTCAGATCAAACATACCCATACCTGTGCCTCGATACATCTATCATTATATGAAATCATTTTTTTTTTAATAGTCAACCACATAGGAGCCTATTCGTGACCAGAAACACACACAGCCATTCAGCTATATATATTTATATATATATATATATATATATATATATATATATATATATATATATATATGCATATATATGTGTGTATATATATGCATATTTATATGTGTATATATATACATATATATGTGTATATATACATATATATATATGTATATATATGAGCAAACAGTTAATAAAATATGTTAAAAACTCTTTCATTTTATATATATATATATATATATATATATATATATATATATATATATATATACTAGCATGGGTGCCCGGCGTTGCCCGGGTGTTTGGAGGTGTATGCTGAGCAAAAAAAAAAGCGGTAATTTTTTAAACTTTGACCCCTATTATGACCCCTGAAAATTTATTGTTTTGGACTCAAATCAAGTTATTAAGTTAGATCCATGTCCACGGAAGCTATATCTAGAATTTCAAGTGTGTAGACCCAAAATTGTCGGAGAAGTTTGGTAGAGTTCTCAAAGCTCAAATCGTTGAACTTTGACCCCTTAATCGCCAAATTTCTGGCTAAAAACCGATCACATAGATTTTTCCAAATCTCAGTACCCTGTATATCAAATTTCGAGTCTGTAGACTAAAAATTGACAGAGTTATTTCGTAGGGAAATGTACACAGACACACACACACACACTTTCACTTTTATAGATATAAAGAATTAAAATTTGAGTCTGACAGAATGACAAAATTATATTGCAAACCGATATATTAAACAAACGAACTTCAAAGAGACAAATGAACACATAAGTAAAAACAATTTGTATTAGAAAACATTTATTATTCCACGTCTTTTTTTACAGACCTGACGACTGAGGTTCGGTCTTAATAAAAGTTGTTTTTTATAGTCTTAATTTTGACTTCCTTTTTCATAAAAAGCTAAAAAAAAATCAAGAAAAAAAAGAAATTTATTTTTTTTTTCATTAATTTCTTTCTGTGCAAAGCAATTCTTTCAAACTTACTCCGTTTCCAAAATGTTTTTTATTTTATTCCCCTCCCCCTTCATTCATTTTCCTCCGCATCCTGGCAAGGAATAAAATAAACCATTTATAATATTTATTTATGGATTTATTTACTTATCATTTCTTTTGTATCGGTAAATGAATTCCATTTTAAAAAAAAACTGTAAAAGTCACGTTAAAGGTGATTAAGTTGGAAAGTAAGTAAAAATTTACCCTTTTTACTTTTATACGATTTCTGATCACTTTGAAAAAGGTGTGTGGGTGTTTTAAAAATGTTTTTTAACTGCCATAATCTCATTTATATATATATATATATATATATATATATATATATATATATATATATATATATATATATATATATATATATAACAACGTGAGTATTCATATCGTGGGTTTGTATTACTGTACACAAAGATTCGAAAAAATAGTAAAAAACAAATATATAAATAAATGTTATCAAAGGCAAGATAAGTTACTTTTCTACCTAACTGGATATATTTTTTGTGTTTTTATTCAATGTAATATATTTAATCAGCTCGAAAAACATACAGTGTTTACCGATGTGTTGGAAAATTCAAGATGGCGTCTCACACCCTCTTTAACACCGTAAGTTTGGGAAATGGTATTATAAATAAAAAAATTATACAAAATACTATTAAACACCCGCCGAATATATGTCAACCTATGTCACGGTAACATATATTGAGCGAGTTTTTAACAGTATTTTAACAGGCCACATCGTAAAAACTGACCCATTAATTTTCCTGAAGTAAAAACTATATAGTTTTTAAACTTTTAAAACTGTACATTATAAAAAGAAAAATGTTCGAGTGATTTTTTTTTTACATGGGTGTCACCACTTATCAAGGCCCAGAGGCCACTCAAGGATAAGGGTCAATAGATATACATTAGTCATTGTGATTTTAGCATAGTAAACAGTGGGAATTTTGTAACTTGGATTACTTGAAAAAGAAAACTGTTCGAATGATTGAAAATGAAAACAAAATAACAATGTAAATATATTGATAAGAAAAAAACAAAAACAAACGAAGTTTCCGTTTCAGGAACCCGAGTTTAATTTTATGTCGTAATCATTCAACTCGTTAGCGGTTTTATTCAGCGATTAGGGATAACCATACGACATATCTAAATACCAAAGCGATTTTAAAAAAAATTTTTTTTTATTAAAACTAAACCTGTTTAGTTTTAATGAACCAATTTTTTTAAAGCCAACACTTTAGTTATTTTGAGAGCGTGCAACTGCAAAACCTTTTATGACTCGAAAAAAAAAAAGGGTTTTTTATCGGCTTAAATGATAAACTAAAGTTAAATATTAGTATTTAATATAATGAGATATCAATCTACACAATTTGCCATCGATTCTGAAATAAAATGAAATCCTGACATTGTGATCATTTTTGCAGGTGTTATGTGCCAAATATTGAAATAAGAATGTTTAAATTCAATTATTGTAATTTAAGTCTTTAATTTTAAAGTCGATTTTATTTATAAAATATCTTTTTAGAAATCAATCTCAAAAACAATCTGAACAATAAATCTCTTTTGTTATGGCTAAGTTTTTGTCAGGTGTAGAAATTATAATAGACAAATATTCATCCATGATGACATTTTACCGATTTCAGGTATTCTTGCTAAATTTCTTCGAAAGAATTGACATAAACAATACTTCAACTAAGTACGTATATTTCATGCAATAATGACTTTTGTTTCTTCTGACTTTTCCTAAACTAAACATAAAACATCGGTTAGGGTTAGTTTAACATTCTGTAAAAGTACCTTCCGTTTTTTTGGTTTTTTTTTGTACTTCTGCAGAGAAGGTAAAACACCGATAAAAACTGGATATATTTTTCGGGTTTTTATTCAATTTAACATGTTTATTCAGCTCGAAAAGAATACAGTGTTTACTGATGTGTTGGAAAATTCAAGATGGCGTCTCACACATTCTTTAACACCGTAAGTTTGTGAAAAGGTGTTATAAATAAAAAACTATACATAATACTATTAAAACCCCTCCGAAT
The DNA here is from genome assembly GCF_053919585.1 of Euprymna scolopes. Classification (NCBI taxonomy): domain Eukaryota; kingdom Metazoa; phylum Mollusca; class Cephalopoda; order Sepiida; family Sepiolidae; genus Euprymna; species Euprymna scolopes. The sequence goes on from NC_136486.1 coordinate 138,549,401, forward strand.
ATATGTCAACCTATGTCACGGTAACATATATTGAGCGAGTTTTTAACAGTATTTTAACCGGTTTTTTATTTATTACACCTTTTTCCAAACTTACCGTGTTAAAGAGAGAATCGGCCGCTATCTTGAATTTTCCAATACATCGGTAAACACTGTATGCTTTTCGAGCTGAATAAACATGTTAAATTGAATAAAAACACGAAAAATATATCCAGTTTGGTAGAAAAGTAATTTATCTTGCCTTTGATGACATTTATTTGTTATATATTTGTTTTTTGGCAACTTATTCGAATCTACGTGTACAGTAATATAAACCCGAGATGAATTTAAGACCACGAGTGAAATGAGAAAATGAAGAAAATCACATTTACTGTGAGTCAGCGGGTTTGGTTGCCATAACAACGTGACGGTAGTGAACGTGTGTGTATGCGTGTGTGCGCGTTTCGTGTAGTTTAGTTTCGTATAATAGTTTCGTATTTTTTTTAATTTGTAAATAACAAGTTATTAAAAAATTAAACCCTTCCAAGATGGACAATAAATAAAGCCATAATATTTATGGTAAAGGTAAGAGCGTAGAAACGATTGTTTTTTAGGAGATGTGATTATTGGATTAACCAATCAGAAATCGTCTGTGGCACACCCATCTCTGTTTTTATATATATATATATATATATATATATATATATATATATATATATATATATATATACGCTGACCGTTTGTAATTACTGATGCACAATATATTCTACAGAGATGTAGATTTGCTTCTTATATGTAAGTATTACAAAATGTTGGATTGATTTTTTTCATAGAACGATTCCTGCAACCATTTTTAAATGAATTATTGATTCATTATTATAATTACAATAACTTTATACGTAAGGAATAACTCCTGGTATATTCTATATTTTATAAGGAATTATTAGATACCGAATGCATTCCACTTCATTCTAAGACTAACATTCTTTACATTAATTATCGCTTGTAAATAAATGGCCACTATTGATTGGTGTTATATTATTTGAGTACTATAGTAATGTTACTTACAGACAACCATGAGTTTTACACAACCTTCAGTGGTTTGCTTTCTAGAGTGCAAGAACGTCATAAATGATCTTCTACAAAGTTGACGACAATAACGATGTCTTTTGAGAGTGCATTATGACACAACAAGTTATCAGTTTAAAGCATTTAGCCAAGCCAATAATTAAGACTGCTTCAAGTAAAATGGCTTTTATGATAATGTGAAAAGAGATTTCAAAGAATGCTTTGTCTTTGCTCGTTTCACTTTAGCTTTGGTTCTGATCACAAAGGTTTCAAAACTCCCTGTGGAATTCTCTGTTATTAACTTTCGTCTGATGTTGATGATGATGACAGGAACAAGTTTTGTCATTTCACGGTTTGTTCGTTATCTTTTGCACCAATCTATCTACAAAATTACACTAACTATAAGAAAAAAAAATAGATATGTTTTTTTCCTGTTATTATTTTATTGCAATACTTGATGGATCTGATTCGGTACATTTACTTGTATGATAATAAGCTAAAGTATCACCAAGTATAATTAAAATAATAATCGAAATACGGACGTTTGCTAACTAGTTTACATAGATGTCGTTATTGGATGAATTGTAGCATCTGATAATATAACTTCATCATAAAAGTAATCTTTTTACACCTATTACATAACGCATACATGTAGATATATGCCTATATATATATATATATATGCATACATATATATATATATGATAATTTAAGTTTATTTACAGACTTTATACAATTGTGCCTAATAATTAAAAACAATGTGTACTTTTACTTATATCTAATCAACCATTTCTTTATTACAGCAAAACTATTAAATCAAATTACACTCTAATTAATTGAAACAATAATCAACCAACTCTGATCAAGCGACAGGGAAAAGTATTTATCCTTATTAAAAGCGCAATATTTTTTAATGGAGCCTGAAAGAATCACGAATAAATAATTGCAATTGAGTATTTCAGGCATGTTATATTATATGGCACCTAAAATTGCTGTTCGACCTTTTGTTCTACAGCGCTTTCTATCGGTGAATCTAATTATCATAAGGAGTTATTGTTGTTGCGTTCTTTTTCTTTTCCTTTGACGCATGGTGTATTTATCTTTTTTTGTAATTTGCTATACAGGTGGGTGCAGAAGAGTTGGGGGAGGCGATTTTTTTATTTCATTTTTATTTGTTTATTCAGGGGAAAAGGTAGCAATACCCAAAGAAAATCACCCGAAGTTTTCACAGCTTGAATTTTCCTTTCTTGTGCAATGACGAAAAGTGGCATCTTTTCAGTCTTGTGGATCGTAGCACTCATACATTGAATTGGTGGCATGTCTGAATACAGCGATCATTTTTCTCCATCACAATTTAATGTGCTACTATCCATTGCATTAACAGCTGTTAATTGTATCATCCCAAGCGGGAAAATTCATCAATAATGAAAACGCATTGTTACATAACATTCAGCACACATACATCTAACATCGGGTTGTTATCGAGTATATTTCTGTGGTTCTCACACAATTGTGCTTAGACACCTTCAGTTTCAGTTAGGTTAAGCCGATAATCTTTTTGTTAAGTATAACAGCAAACATTGGATGATAAGGTGCATAGATTTCTTAATACATTGGTAAAGCAATTATGACGTCTTAGTGTATGAAACCCGTTGTGCAATTTCGAGTTTTTTTCCTAACACCGTTGATTTTAGAGTTCACATATGCAGTTTCGTACATTATTCTGTAATTTCTTGTGTTCTTTTTTTCAAAAGTTGAAAGAAGATTCGCATTACGTCTTGATTTCTGCGATGTCCACATAGTTTTCAGCAAACGAGATCTGACGCATTTTTACTAAAATTTTCAGTGTGCTCTGTTTTGTAATCAACCCATGTATTCTATGTGTGGAATTCGATGTTGTATACTGGATTTTCAAAAGACGCTTTTCTCTCATGACATTTACTTTTCAGATATCTGCAAGTCTTGCGCGTGAAGTGAGGGTAGGTCTGTGATTTTGACGGGGTGTCTTTGTAAGTTTGCCTCGTAGTAATCGATTCAATGCTTTTAATATCTTGGATGTTGTATAAATCATGAAAAACGACGAGGTACAATGGTGGAGTCAATCATCTGTGAAGTTTAGAGAAACGATATAAACAATTGCTACTGTACATATTTTCTGTACGAACTAGATGTTTTCATTCAAAAGATCGTTTTCTATATAACACTATGAATATTTAATGCTATGGTTGCATGTTTTACAATTCTACATCGATCGGGTAAGCTAAACGTGATATTCGAATTGCTTAACAAAATGATGTTATAATTATCTGGAATATTGCGAAATCTATGAACGTATCCACATAGTAAATGGCAGTGCTCATGTTTGTGAAGACACATTTATTTGAAATCGTAAAGATTAGACTGCTACAGTGTAAAATAGTGCCGGTATTGTCTTTGAAATAGCCTGTCTTCACACCATTATCTTATTCACATTAAATACAAGTTATACAAAAGCATAAGTTCTGGAAATTACAACGTTGTTTCTTATTTACTGCAACGGATTCCCTTTGTCCAGTTAAAAATGTAATAAGACGTTTGCTTCATACGAGGCTCTCTAGTGTGTAGTCCTCTTGAGCAGCTTTATATCTAATTGTATAATTTCTTCTGTATAGATATGGTTGTCATTTAGTTAGTGTTGTAGACCCGTGCTAGGGGTTACAAATGAAATAAACCACAAGTAGTGTAAAAGAATACAGGAGACCACTAAAGTGGTATGAGAGTAACATGTTCGTAGCATGCGGTTAAACATGTCTCCATTTAGTCTCTGAAACCAGAGGTATTCATAGGACTGCTTTATTGCACTTATTTCTGAAATAGGGGTGATTTGTACCCAACACCCCCTCCCGAGATTTTCATTCCCCTGGGATTATCGTATAGCTGTTTTCCTAGGATTGACATCTATCGGGTCGGTCATTTTCCTTTTCCTGGAGGACCGGTGTGGTCAGGCTACTTGTGGTGTTACCAAGTCGAACGGGTCATATATCTGGTACATTACTTTTTGTTCAGCAGGCAGTTGTCTTTCGTCATCAATTAAACGTTTCCGAAATTGGTTTATATGTTTCTTGTGCGTAAATGTTGAACCTTCGATAATGTAGACCATCTGCCCGATCCTTTTCTGGACCATTTCCTAGTTCCCACATCGTACTATTGTGTTTGTGTACCTGTAAAAATATTTTTTCACCAGGTAAATGCCTCTTTTTAGGAACTATAGCATTTGGCGGTTTTACTTGTTTTGCCAAAAGTTTCTCAAAGTCCGGCCTAATTTTCCTTGCGAATATTAACTCTGTCAGCGACACCTTCGATGGAGTGCTTTCTAAACTTCTAAAAACTGATATAGCGCCTTTTCTGTGGGGGTCGTTTAGTCTTCTTCAGGACTCTTTTCAGCGTGTCTACAAACCTCTCTGTCTGATCGTTCGATCGGAGATAATAGGTTGGCGTCGTTATGTGGTTAACCCGGAAATCCTTGAAGAAGCTTTCAAAATCTGCTGAAGTGACACTAGACAATCAACCACACCAAACCTAGCGAACAATTTGTGAAGAGCACTGATTGTAAAATCCGTTGTTGGACTTTTATATCGAAATACCTCATGCCATTTTGAAATACTATCTACCACTATTAAATAAGAGTTTCCATCCAGTGAACCTGCGTAATCTACGTGTATTCTTTGACATGGGTGGTCCGCTTAAGGCCACGGATAAATTGTATTGGGGGCTCTTTTACGGTCAAGGTGCATCTCTTACACGACTTTAACATACCTTTTATATCAGTACCCGTACTCTTTCAGTAAACATAGGACCTCATGATGCTCTTCATTCGCGTAGCCCCAGGGTGCCCCGTATAGAAATCATTTAGAATTTTCTTTTGTAGTGTAGATGAGCATACTACCCTTTCTCAGCACAACAGTACCTCATTGCACATAGAATAAGCTTCCACCGCCGATTCATCCGATTTAATTTTTTGTTTCATTTCTTTGATGAAACTATGTTCTTCATTCTCCCTTATAAGATCTTACAAAGTGACTGGTTGTTCCTCGTTCGTATTACATAGTATTTGTGTGTAGTCTTTTTCACTTTCTAGTGACGCTATTACTGTCTTCGAGCGGTTCTTCTAGCGATTCCCTTGATTTCGGGATTAATCGCGACAATCCGGCTGCGTGACGTAACTCTGCAGATGTAAGAAATTCCATACTGAAAGCGTAATTAAGTAGAATGCTCCCCCATCTTTGCAGTCTGTTGGCTGTGTATGTTTGTAGACCTTTATAGAGCCTAAGATGGTTATAAGTGGCTTATGGTCAGTTTGCAATTTAAACTTACGACCGTGTAAACATCGGTGGAACTTTGTAACACCGAATATGATCCCCAGCGCTTCCTTTTCGATTTGGGAGTAATTCTTCTCGGCAGTAAGTAAAGTTCTTTGTGCAAATGTAATCGGCTTAGTGGACCCATCAGGCATTTTGTGTAGAATGCACGCCCGGATTCCATAAGAACTTGCGTCAGTTGCGACGATAATCTCTTGTTTCGGATTGAAATGCGTTATGCATAAATCTGATGTTAATACATCTTTTAATTTCTTAAGCACTGCCTGCCACTCAGGTGTCCAGTCCGATTTTTTTCTTTCTTAATGAACTTTTGATAATAGTTCGCGAGCCCTAAAAAGCTCCCCAGTGTAGTTACATTATGAGGTTCTGAATGTCTTTTATAGTTGTGGACCTGTCTGGATCGGGTTTCCCCTCGTCGTTATCTATGATATGACCCAGGTATTTAATTTGTTTAAAACAAAACGCATTTTGCTTCCTTCAATGTGAAGTCGTATTCTTTTATTCTGTCTAACACTTGAAATACATGATCTCTATGTTGTTCCACATTTTGACTACGTATAACAATATCGTCCAGATATCCTATTGTGAAATCCAAACCGCTTAGCAAAGTCACAATTATCTGTTGGAAAATTGCAGGTGCTACTTTTATACCAAATGCTTATATATTGAATTTCTAAAGTGCGTTGAGATACACAAAAGTTTCGAGCTATATTCCTCTACTGGTATTTGTAGATACGCCTCGCTTAAGTCTATTTGGGAAAAATAGTTAGCCCCATTTAATTTAGCGAATATTTCGTCTGGGTTTGATAGCGGGTAGTGATGGTCCTTGAGTACCGCATTCAATCCGGTCGAAAAGTCCACGCATACCCTAATCTCTTTAGATTTTTTCACGTATACGGTAGGGGCTGCCCACTCACTATAGTAAATAAGGGTTAAAATCATGTGTTAACTAGTCTTTCCAATGCCTTTTCAATTTTTTCCCTCGAAGCGAACGGTACGCTCCGTGGTTTTTTGAATGTTAGTTTTGCTTCGTCTAGCAATTCGGATCTCGCATTTACTTTTGTGCACCAGCAAAGCTTTTCGGATAAAACAATTGCGAATGATCTTTTGAGATCGCTTATGGGTTTGTCGGCTTCTGCCGGTAGGTTTTCGACTTTGATACAAAAATCACTCATTGGCGAGTCCCATAATTCAAATTCCTGAATCCAATCGGTCCCGATTAAGTTCGTTGCGTTCATTAGAATGAACACTTTTAGCTTTTTTGTCGTTTTTTTATTGACACATTTATAACTACCTCACCCTCAAAATGTATTCTTTCCCCAGTTACAGATCATGCGACCTTTTTCGTCTTTGTCATTCCTATTCGCTTCCACGTGTGAAAATTTATAATTGATAAATCCGACCCTGAACGGAGCTGCAGTTTTACGTCTTTATTTTGGATTCTCACCGTAACATATTTCCTTATGTTCTCTGTTGCTGAAGGACCCATTTTTGCAATTTTTACGTAGCTCTTTTTTGCTACTTTTGCTCTGTAATATAAGGCCATATGTCCTGCTCGCTTGCATAGGCCACATGTTATTTTTCTTTGGTACTGACATGCATTGTACTCAAGAGGTCCTCCACATTTGCTACAAGGGGTGCTAGAATTTTTTCTCTCCTTATAATTTTGTGAAGGGTTCTTTTTGCATCCTCCTGGATAATTGCTGGCGGGCGGGTGTTGTTTATTTTTTAAACCTTATTTTTTTATGTGAGCTATACCTGCCGCCTCTATGTTCTTGCTTCATTGCCACAAACAGGAGACAATCTTCAGCTAGTTTCTGAAGCGTCAAATCAGGTTCTAATACTAATTTATTTAGAGCACGATGTCTTATATCGACGTCTTTTGATGCTATCGCCCCTTGTGTGAATATATGACATTTGATATCGTCCGCCGTTAATGATCACCATTTGAAATCATCACAGTGCTTATTAACTATAGACGCAAAAGTCGTATAGTCCTCACTCTCCTTACGTGAAAGGGTCATGCATTTCAATCTTTTATGAAAAAGGCTATTTTTGGACAGTATATCTCCACTAATAGTTTGACTGCGTCCTGAAACGACGATTCGTTATTTTTTCTTGGTAAAATATAATCCACGAATGCGGTATGTTGGGATGTACCTAACTTCCGTAGCAATAAACAAACCTTCTTTTGATACGTCCATGCACTGCAGTCAATAGAACCATGCCCCAATTTTTCATTTCAACAAGTCGGCATATATTTAGACACGTTAGACATCCATCCAAATACTCGTTATAAACATTATTTGCGTATAATTACTATTTCCTGTTAATGCAGTGTTATGTGGATAGTAGTATCCTTATTTATAGGTTAAATATCTACAAACAGACATACACACATATATATACTCTTTTATTTATATATATATATATATATATATATATATATATATATAATATTTTATAAGAAATTAATATGATTGCATATTCCTCAATGCCACACCGTATTTCGTTACTTTCTTTTAATTACCTCTAAGCAACATAAATGAACTCTATGATTTATGGATAAACTGAAAACGTACATCCCTTAAATAAAATAATATAAGAAGTCAATATTTTCTGCATATCTTACATGTAGTGTTTTATATGTTGTTTATTGTAGTAATTATTTATCATGTTAGTGTCATTAAATTGTGTGTGCGTATTTATATCTTCGATCGACAATCATCATTTGCATTTGCATGTGTATATTTGTTGTATTAAAATAAACTAACTCACATTTCTAAAAAAGAAAAAAGAAAAATCAAAAGAAATATTTTTCTTCAATCTTACTCAACCAAAAATGTTTCACATTGTTATTCCTTGTATGGATGGAGAGAAGATAAGTATAAAAACGAATGAAACATAAATGGCCAATCGAGATTTCGTTATTAAATATTTTTTTCGGAATTACCTAAATTTACCTGCCGGCTTGTTTGTGAGCATTTTATTTCATTTAACGCCGTGCGATGAGAAGATATAACTGTCCTATGCGAGCAAATATAAATTGTTTTTTTTTAATGTGACAAAACAAGGTAGACATTGCGGAACCATCATTTTTATTCCATAAAAGAAGAATTATATTGCAGTCTGTAAGAAACTACGTAATTAAAACAATCTGCAAAATACGAGAAAACATCCTATCATCTAAAATTTACTGTCAACAAAAATACAAAATGTATAGAACAATTTATTTTCGTACTTTTCCTCGATATTGCAGTAAGGTATACAATAAAATAGTTAAGGACTTTTTTTATTTCCAATTCGTACGCCATAGCTATCTTTGTTTTTAATGAGACCTATGTAGATGAAAAAAATATATATATACATATACATTTATATATATTTGTATATATATACATTCATATATATATACATATATATATATGTATATATATATATATATATATATATATATATATATATATATATATATATATATGTATATATTAGAGTTAAAAAAATAAGAATAAGACTGAGTCGATATCGGAATACTGCATAGCTCAAAATATTGCTTTAAAACTTATATAGAGTATCAATAAAATAAGAAAACGACAATATAAAAACGTATATTAATATATATATATATATATAGAGAGAGAGAGAGAGAGAGAGAGAGAGAGAGATTTAGTCCTTTGTTAAATCAAGATGAGGCACCGATTCAGTGTATGCTATAAGTAAAACTTTTTGTACCATAGTGTTTTAAGACTAATTCTTCTCATCCGAAGAGGAGGAAAGATGCTAGGTAACATAATCGTGGTGCGAATCTAGCGATAGCAATATTAGGAGCGAAATAATTTTGCAGTTGAGATAATAAATTGCGATTGTTTGAGGAGAGAATTAAAAAAGTGAAGGAATCTCTCTGATATGGGAGGAATATAGTTTTTATTATGTAAAGAAACTAGGTTTATACAAGATGTGGCATTGTGAATTTAATATCTGTGTGCATATGCACATGTAACGTCTTTACTATATTCTCCCCGAGAGTTAAGATGCGCATAGGCACCCATTTATTAATCCCATACGGCATACGTGGAATACATAAACCTTCGTCAAATAATAAAAGATATATTCCTCCTATATCACATTAATTACTTCTCCCATTTCCTCCCCAAACAACGTTATTATTTTACCCCACACTGCAAAATTATTTCATTTCTAAAGTAGTGAGACGTCACATCCCTATTATGTTACCCAGCATATTCTCTGATGAGAAGCATTGGCCATCGAAATACCATGGTACAATGAGTTTTCTTTAACCTACACTTTCATTTTATTTACTAACCTTTTTGAATAAACGAATAAATCTATAGTAGTGGGGCCTGTGGAAATTGCACATGGGACTCATTCATATGTAATATATTGGTGTTGTCATTCTGTAGATATTCAGTGTTAATTGAAACGTTCTGATATTATTGTAGCGTTTTTGTAAAAGCTACAAAATTGTTTATCTAAGGAAGCACGAACGGACGGCTAAGCAAGGTCATAAAGTACGTTTAAATATGATATTTAAATTCTTACCGATGTCTTATATTTTATTAAAGAGTAAATATTCTTTCGCTTCTTATATTTTATGAAGTTTCGATCTCAAAAATAAAAAAAATGTGTATATATATATATATATATATATATATATATATAAATATATATATATATATATATATATATATATATATATGTATATATATGTACATGACTTGGGTAAAAATTGAGGATGGGATTCTTTACAAATATTCGATAACACAAAATCTTCCCCCTTTCAAATAGTTCGTATCCCGCATAAAGATATTACCTGCCCTGTTCTTTATGTTTTATGGAACCATTATGTCAGAGTTTCTGAGAATAGTTCGTGTTACTTTAAAATAGATTTTACACCCCCAGTTTCTACCTTAGTAATAAGAATAATAAAACAAGTTGGTGGTAAATTGACAACATTAAAACAGTTACATAAAGCATTTGGTCGTTATGTTGATGCTTTTGAATTGTCTAAAATTAACCAGAATAAATTGATAAAGGAAATCCAGAACTATATTAGTAATGTATAAAATGTATTATATAACATTTAAAGAATAAAGAAAACAATATATATATATATATATATATATATATATATATATATATATATACATATTTTTTTTTTTACTTTATATAGTGTAAATTTTACATAAACAAGAATGTAAATATATAAAGTACTAATCATAGTAGCGGACGATAAGTTGTCAAATAGATTTCTCCTTACCTTATAAATACCAGACAGGCAAATTAAAAAAAATATATCCATTTTGAATGTGAAAACATATGGATCTTACAGGAAATGAATTCCTTTTATAAACAGGAATAGGCTAGCCAAATTAATTAAGAATATGACAATTGACCTAATATCTGTAACATTTTTTGTTCTTAAGATTAAAGGATGTGGTGTTTGACCAACACTGCTGGGGAGATATGCTTTTATATACTGCTATGTTTTTTAAATATATTATATAATCTTTTCGATTGTCTAGCCTTAATTTAAAACTACGTCACTTCCGGTGTGGCGGTGATCAACACAGCAAAAACGTCACGTTTTTCCGTATTTTCCTCCTTCGCGGTACACGTTCGAGCCTGCCTTCCTAAATAAAAAATGATGCGTTGATGAACGTAGGATTTTATTTGTATCTATTTTATCCTTCCCTATATATTTATATATATATATATATATATATATATATATATATATATATATATATATATATATATATATATATATACCGAGAGACAGCGGGAGAGAGCGAGAGAGACACATATTTATATGTGTATATATATATATATATATATATATATATATTCAGATGCATATATATGTTCGTATACTACGATTTTTCTACGCAAATGTTATACAATTATGCATACTGTAGGGCATATGCTATAATCGAAGTAGTGGTAATAGTTAAATGAAAAAGTGTCTCCAGTAAGAAAACATATAAATAATTAATTAATAGAAGTTCGTTTTAAAAAAAATTTTGCGAGGTCTTAATCTTTTTATTAAGCCACTGGCATAACAATTACTAGATATATTAAAAACTTTCTTTCAATAATTTTCAGTATAAATTAGGTTACTAATATTAATGTTTATGAGAGGAAAGTGCGACATATATATATATATATATATATATATATATATATATATATATATATATATATAAAGTAAAAGATGGTTACACACTTTTTGAAGACCCTTTTTTAAAGTAAATTAAATTGAGTAATTTTTGAAAACTTTGAAGTGTCGAATATAATGATAAAATCATTTTTGTTTATTGCATTTTCTTTTTTTGTAAATCTTATATTTCGCTTATAGATAACCTCATCAGAGTCGAAAGTCCGGTCCGTGAATTTCCTTTTCTTTTTTTTCATTTTGTTGTTATGGCGAAGAGACGAGAATTTACCTGTTGGGCTGGTGGTTTCAAGTGTGTAGTGCACCAGTTTCGTGCGGGAGTTAATGTAAATATGGTTACCCACTTTTTGAAACACTTTTTTAAAGTTAAATTAAATTGAGAAATTTTTGAAAACTTTTAAGTGTCCAATATAATGATAAAATCATTTTTGTTTATTGTTTTTTTTTTGTAAGTGTGTAACTATCTTTTACTTTAAATCCCGCTCGAAACTGAAGCACTACACACTTGAAACCATTGAACCAACACGTAAATTCTCGTCTCTTCACCATAACACCAAAATGAAGAAAAAGAAAAAGAAATTCACGAACCGGACTTTCGACCCTGATGAGGCTATCTATTAGCGAAATATAGGACTTACAGAAATTGTATTCGACAATTCAAAGTTTTCAAAAATTTCTCAATATATATATATAAAGAGAGAGAGAGAGAAAGAGAGAGAGGGGTGGGGAGAGAGCGATAAGTTGAGACAGAAAGGCATAGTAAGATAAAAGTGGGAGAAAGGGATAAATAGAGAAGAGAAATAGATAGATACTGGTTGTAATGCTACTTGGCCTTCGGGACAAGGTCAAAGTGTAGTATCTGTTCCGGCAGATACTGCAAGCTATGACTAGCTATGACTAGCAAAGACCAGATGTGGGGCAACCCCACATGCCTGACCTTTAACCAGCTCCCATTTCCAACCTCTCGGGAGCTGGTCCCCCCTTTCCCTTCCCCCTCCCTTCACTCCTCACATTAAAAATTGGCCTTGTGCCTAATTTGCTCGGTGGGGGAGCAAATAAATACCATCTGTTCCGGCAGATACTGCAAGCAAAGACCATATGTGTGGGCAACCTCACATATAAGACCTTGGTCAATGTAGAGGCAACCCTTCATACCAATTGTCATTATCCAACTCCCCTACTCCCCGGGGAGTTGGTCCCCATTTCCCCTTCACTCCTCACATTAAAAATCGCCTTGTGCCTAATTTGCTCGTGGGGGAGCAAATAAATACCATCTGTTCTTCAGATGCGGCACTTCCATTTCTTGTTCTCTTTCAGTGGAGGAGAAATCCTTCACCACTGAGACAATTTTTATTTTTGTGCCTTTTCTCCACACTAAAAAACGACCCTGGTGTCTAACTCTGTCCTGTGGGGAGGCATTGTAAATAGGTACTCTCTAATCCTTAAATCCAATGAAACTCCTGGGTTTATTAAAGTTATCAGAGAATAAACATAAAGCGTTTATACTATGTTTATTTATACAAACATTACCAGTTACATATGTAAATACATTCTATTGTAGCGATCCCTTAACAAATATACCACTTCTTCAAACTAACAAAAAATACCCTTTAGAATTGTTTCCTCTTATTTTAGACTAGAAACCTGTGATGTCCGATAAAAGATCAGCACAGCATCATATATGCACATGTGTAGCAAGTAATGTTTACGCATATAAATATTTATATAAATGTATATATATATATGTTTATATATATATATATGCATTTACATATATATATATATATATATATATATATATATATATATATATATATATATATATATATATATATAGTATTTTGAGTGAGGCAACGTTGTTCCTGATAATGTATCGACGAAATAATTGTGAAAAAATATGGTATCATTTGTCCAACACTTACTTTTATTTGTCTCACCCATTTTTATCAACCGATTGTTTTGTTTGATTAGTGCAATATTTTCATCGTCAAGAGTCTATCGTCAAATGTGTTTCTCTGTAATGTTTTTGCTACAAGCAACATGAATTCCCAACGCTCTAGCCAGAATAAAAACAATACCTGCTGACTCTAAATTACATTCTAAACTCACCGGGCATATCGATTTATTCTTAGATCTCTTTGCGATAGCTTGACAACAGAGAATAATCAGCACCACAAATCTATTACAGAATTTGTTAATATCGAATTATCCGGTATCGATTATCCGTACATTCAGATGATTGATAATCATGCGACTACCGGAATAAAAATTGGGGTTTTATGTTGCGTAGCGTTAATGTTATTCTCGAGAATAGACGGACTGAGCAAAATTTGCATGCTAAAGTTTTAGCATAATTCTAATAGGGAAAGCGTTTGGCTTAGGGAAAGGTTTAAGAGACACCTATGTCACCTATATGTTTGGCCAGAGTCATCTTTCTAAAAGTAATTATTTGTTCTTGATATTATTGAATATGGTTTCTATTTAACAGTGCTCAACGAGGCTGTAGACACGTTCTCTGAAAGGTCGGTTTATTCGGTCATAGAATTTGTTTAAGTTAGATGCACGCATTACAAACTTACTAGACAGGAGAGATAACTGATATTTTAGGTTAATCGACTGAGGTTCGTTGATTACTTCACGTGTACATTTTCCCGGGCAGGAAAGTGAAAACGGACACGTAGAAACATGTCAGTGTTGACAGGTTTATTTATCGAGCGTGGAGAAGATATCAATGCAACATCATTGAACAGATACAAATCCTCAGCAGCAAAATAAGTGGGCGTATGTGGTGTCGCAACGATATATTTTTAAATTACATGCGTTTATAAAGTTTTTCTACAATTATACTTGGTGGGTGTTGTATGATAACTTAATATTTGCTCAAACTATAAAATCCTCGAAAATGAGTAAGGATTATATCCGAATGACTGTCGCATATGCATATACGCACTTTCTCTCTCTCTCGCTCTCTCTCTCTCTCTCTATATATATATATATATATATAGACATGTATATATATATATATATATATATATATATATATATATATATATATACACTAGTAGATGTACTCGGCGCTGCCCGGTATTAAATATTACATTAAATTTCTTTAAAAATGAATTAAAAACGAAAAAAAAATTAAACATGTACATGCGAGTATTATATTTTTCAAAACAGTTTAATGCTTGCAGATAAAAAATCAAGCTGAGATCAAAACGAAAACACAACGACAGTAATAAAGTACGATAACTATTAGTCCAGCTTACCACGTTATTATAAAATTGTTTTTAAACCTAAATACGTTAAGTTACGTTTTATACCGACCTTGCTGGTACATCTTTTGGTATATATATATATATATATATATATATATATATATATATATATATATATATATATGTATATATATTATATATATATTATATATATATTATATATATATATATATATATATATATATAAACATAATTCATTACTTTGCATATTAATAAATTAGCTGCATTAAGAAAAACAAACTAGGTAGAAGAGAGATCAAGTGTTTGGCAACAAATGGAAAAACCCATATTTAAGGAGTTTTTTGTCGAATGTGTAGACAGCTCTGGAATTTTTTCTGTTTCTTTTTAGATTATAAAATATTTTCGGCAGAAAATTAAATTTTGCTGCCACCGTGTTATGAGAAGATTTTATTATGAAACGAATATTGTACTTTTTTCAGCATTTACCGTCGACATGCTTAGGAGATTTTTAATACAATTCAGAAGTCAGGTTTTTGAAAATTGGCGTCGTAAAATAATGGGGAAAATTAGATAAGTAGCTGAAAGTGTGACTGCTTGAAAACTGTCGTCGTTTTGCAATCTAGAAAAGTTGCTGTAGTTGATTAAAGCCAATTTTCAGAAATAGCGTCGGAAAGTTATAATGAAGATAAACTTACAATCCGCAGAAAACCTTGAGTTTTTGCATCCTTACATTATGAAGAAATGATAATTACCATTTGATTAGGATTTTTGAGGAGATTTTGCATGCATATTTTGGAGACGATTAAATTAACTTTTGATGATTATACTTTTTACAAATTGTCGTCATCGTGTTATAGAAAATTTAGTAAAAGTGTTTAACAAAATGAGGTGTGTTGTGTCTAACTGTATTGCGATGAATAATCGTGTATAGCCTTATACGAAAAGTTCATAATATCTAGCTGTTTAGGAAGTGATGTTTTTGCTTAGCCTTGTATTTAGGTATAGTAGTGTCTGGGTGTATGTCAGGAGCTAGCGGTGTCTGGCCGTGTAACGAATTCTAGTTTAGTGCGGTCGTCTATCGAAGGATAGCTGTGTCTTACCGTTTATCGAGGGCGAACTTTTCTGGCTAGTTTAGTCTTGCCGTGTAAAAAGCTCTAGAGATGTAAGTGCTGATCTGGGCCTCGGTCTATATAATGCGAAGTATTTCTTCCATAGCATGGTAGCGTGTTGTTTCCAAATAAGAATCGATTGACATGCCTATGAATCGGCTGCGTTAAGATAACGATTTCAGTAGAACATGAGTCGATTGTGTGAGAATTAATAGAACACGCCAAATATCATATGGTATGCAGATGTGGGTTTGCTGGCAAATTGCTTGCCCTCTTTATATTACATAATGTTATCATTAAATGCTGTATTATGTGCATGCATAAATGCCTATGAATATCGTTGAGACCCCTTTGCACATAAGAAGAGATTAATCAAAGTCTAATATTTTTCGAAAAAAAAAACATAAATGCTTCTTCTAGACTGACATTAATCCTTGTTTTATTTTGTGCATTTGTTTGCTGAGTTGAATAAATAAGCGACTGTAATCTGTCTATTTCTCATTCTATTATCATAAAAACAATATGGTATACATGACGGTAACAATTTTTTCATTTAAGATAGAGTCAATCAATATAATGTTTGGAGTGAATTGAATTATTTATGGACATTATATTCATGTTATATATTTTTAAAAAGTTCAGCGTTATCATTTATGAAGACTGGGAATTGCTTGTTTTTATTTTTAATATATCTCATCGATTATATATTGTATTGCAAATAAAATCAATATCTATCTCAGTCAAATATAAAATTTAAGATTTAAGATATTTGCCCAAATTGAGAAAATCAATAATTTTAAATGGAATTTTAATCATGTACGAATGAACGGTAAAGAAAAACAAACTAGTATCCATTTTGTTTCTAAAATAATTTATTTCATTAGGTGTTCTGCATATTTTGTAATTTCAAATTACGTTATTATGTTTTTAATTAAGTTTTCATCATGTTTATAATTGTTTTATTTATTATTTTACTAATGTTTATTGTAATTCGCCCTATATATTAAGCATATCACATTCTTAATATCGTTTAAAGCATCACACCCATATGTAATGCTTCCACAAATTCAATACATGTATTTGTTACATGAATCTTTGTTCTTATCATTCTAGTCTGATCAATGTATGTCAGGTCATTTACAAATTCCGTTGCCGTGATAAATCTATTTATCGTTGAGATATAATTAGAAGGCAATACTACACATGTATGTTCTTTCTATATATGTTCGATTGCTTTTTTTCATTGTTCTTTCTTGCTATTTTTATGAATTACTGCAATTCTCGATTTAGTCATGTGCATTCTAGATTATGATTTTCTGGTGTAGTATTATAGATCATATTCTCATTTTATCCTTTTGGGTGCTTTTTCATCCTAAAGAAGTAGATTTCGTTTATTCACTAAGTAGAATCTTTTTTCTTACAGTTCGGATATTTAGATTTGCTATGTAGTAAATAAAAAAGTTATAAGTCTGTAATTGTTAGCGGCAGTAACTTCTTCAATTACTTTTAGTATCCGTGTGGTTCTAGGTTTTTTATTATATTATTCCATCTGGGTACGTATGCTACGCACCCACATTTTCTCTGTCTTTTTTATAAATGTGTCTTATCGTGTCATGAATTTTAGAACCGGTATGTTTGTATTACGTCGTGACATAGTGCTCTCCGGTTCCTCATTTCTTAATGGTTGTTATATTACTTTGATAATTCTCAGTCCTTTCTTTCAATTATCTGCTACTTTTTATTTATGTTTTTTTCAGGCAATGTTTATATTTTTATCTCGATCCCTTTGTCATATATTTGTGTAGTTGAGTTTTTTTTTTCTTTCTGATGCTAGTATCCTGTTTGAACCTTTGTTCCATTTAAATTTTGATAGACTTGTCTTTTATTATTTAAAAAAATCAGTGTTGCTTGTACTACTCCTATTAGTATCCATATCGCCTTCATCTCCTTTCTGTTGCTGCTATTCATTATCCCAGTTTTGGAAGTTTCTTCTGCACTCTTTGTCTTGAAATTTGTTTAATCATATGCTTTAACTTTCTTATTGCTTATCGCTTGTGTATATTTCTCAACATTGTTGTCATAGGTTTCAAGTCTAAATTCTTTTCTGGCATAACCTTGCCCATTTTCCCAATGTCTTTTTTAGTTCTTATTTCATAATTACTGTCTTATCACATGCATTAAATAAGCTGTATAACTATGCAATAGAATGTTTTAAGTGCATAAGAAGAACCGATTCACAGTTTCATTATCTATGTTTTTTTAATTTTTTTCCATGTCGGTTTTTATGATTAAAGAATGTTTATGTTTTCTATTGAAGCTGATACTCAATTAGTTCTTCTGTCTCATGGATCTCGGTCGCTACATTTGCAAGATAAATAAAGACGTAAAAATACAGTTAAAATAAGAACAAAATATATGTACTTGGTTTGAATTCTCGCGGCCTGTTTTGAGGGATGTTTAAAAATACTACTACTCCCCATAAAATCAACAATTCCGCATATAAGTGCCTTTGTATATTCCTGGATATATTTCGAACTCTCGTGAAACTGATACGGTAATGTGCGTCACAGGTGGGCTATTGGTCATCGCGCTTACAATAAGCGGTATTAGTGTATAGGCGTGTCCAGTGTGGGTGAACAGATAGGATGGAAAATAAACATGCTACTCTCGGATATTAACTTTTTAAATATCATTTAAAATTGGAATGCGCGATAAAAATAGTCTGCCACTAAAAACAGCTAATAAAAGCTAATCAAATAAATATATTCAAATAAAATAAAATTAGTAAAATATTAAGGGTTTCACGGGTTATACACTTCGGGCTTATTTCTAGAATTCTCGTTACGAATAATTTTTTTTTATTTACTGTTCAGTTCAGCCACGATTCTCCTATAATTAATATATTTATGTTCAGCCGGATGTTTTTTTTTTCTAGCCGACTAGATATTGTGTAGAAAAGATCCTCTCGGACTTTGATTTTTTTATGTCATTTCACATCATCATCATCATCATCATTATTATTATTATTATTATTATTGTTGTTATTGTTGTTTTTTTTTTTTTTTTTTTTTTTTTTTTTTTTTACACTGTGATCACCACTTATCAAGGCCCGGAAGCCACGGACAGTTGTTATTGTTTTTTTAAAAAAATGTATCTGCAATAAAATCTATATATCTATGTAAGTGAAATTACCTGTTTGTGTGTCGGTGGATGTATATTTTCCTACAAAAATCCTCTGTCCATTTTCAATTTACAGATTTGAAATTTTCCTGAAGTTGTATTGAACCTTTATAATCGGTTTGGGGTCAGAAATTTTATTGTAAATGGGCCAAAGTTCAAGGATTTTACCTTTAAAACTCTACTAAACTCCTCCGCCAATTTTTACGTGTAAACACTTGAAAATTTAGATGTAGGCTACTTAGGTAACTTGGGCATGGGTCTACATTTTTAATTTGATTTGAGCCCAAAACAATGAATATTAAGAGGTCAAAATTGGGGGTTAAAGTTAAAAAAATTGTGACATCTTCGATCTCTACCATATTACTCAGGAAATTCTTGGTCTAATTATTTAAAATTTTACATAAAGGGCATTCAGATACAGGGTAAGTGTTTTAATGATTTCAGACCGAAAATTTGGCTGCCAAAGGGGCAAAGTTATATTTTACTTTTACGGTCTCTAGCAAACTTTTTAGCAAATTTTGGGTCAAATCATAAAACACATTACATAAAGGATATTAAGATATGCAACAAGATTTTTAATCAGTTTTTGAGCGAATATTTGGGTGGTAAAAGATGAAAAAAATGATCTTTGCAGACTAAAACTCCTCCCCTTATTTTGGGCCTAAACACCTACAATTTTAAATATAGGTTACCTGAACTTTTTTTAATACACACACAAACACACACACACACACACACACACACACATATATATATATATATATATATATAGTTAGTCAGTTATAAAATATATATGGCGATTACGCTACACTGAATATTCCGCGTGTCATCCACTCTAGGACTCTTCAGGCTTATGCCCATAAGCCTGAAGAGTCCTAGAGTGGATAAAACGGGATTATTCAGTGTAGGTTAATCGCCATATATATTTTATAACTTACTAACTAGCTCTACCTACGTATTTAGCACTTTGAGTAAATACTTAAAGTTTGCGCATACATTTATACTTTCGTATATTAATTTTATGTGAGCAAATTAAGTAGTTATATATATATATATATAGAGAGAGAGAGATAGATAAATATATACACACACATATATATATATATATATGCGTGTGTGTATGTGTGTGTGTGTGTGTGTGCACATAAAGTTATGAACAGTACCTAGGGCCCGAGCTAAGCCGGGTTGATTTGCTAGTAAAACATTTTTTTTTTCAAGGTAAATGCATGAAATACAGTGCGAATTATATTTCGTGAATTGCAGCTGTAATATAGCATTAGCATCTGGGTATCGCGTAGGCATGAGACCACACACCCACACACACACCCAAGCACGCGCGAACGCACACACACACACACATATATATATATATATATATATATATATATATATATATATATATATATATATATATATATATATATATATATATATGAATAAATATCCATTAACAGCGGAAACGTAATAAGCGGACAACAGAGAGGAATTGAGATGAAAAATAGAAGGAAAAGTAAAACCATCGCTTATAGCTTAGCCAGCGGCGGTGTTTAAATGCAACTGTGTGTCTTTCTATTCCTACAACTAAGAATAGTTGAACTTCGTAAATCTATTGCGTTTTGCTTTTAGGGAGTGTTGTTTTTTTTTTTTTGTTGTGAGGTGAGTAAAAAAATATCCCTTTTCTTCACCAAATGAAGCTGTGACCACATTATCATTTTTTTTTTGTCATCAACATACAACGTTAGAGAAAAATAACTGATTCCGATATAAATTAACTGTTGTTATACGAAAAATCGTCGGCAGGTCAGAGGTGAAATCGTACAAACAGAGGAAGTGTTGCCACAATACAACTTTGTATCAACAAACATCCTGATTTTATCTTTGTTGTGAGTGAGTGCAATTTCCGCATTACTAATCCCAAGACTTCTATTTAACATAAATCAAAGTTTCTTTGCGGAAATAATTTTTAAAAATCTGATAAAATAGAGAGTAAAGAGTTTTCTATGTTTATCCGTGTAGGTTTTTATTCGCCGAAATTGCTTGGCTACTGTTGCGGGCTACAAATCACCCCTATTTCAGAACTAAGTTGAATCAACCAGTCCTATAAATACCAATTATTTCAGAGACGAAATGGAGACAGCCATACCATGTTTAACTGCATGCTACGAACACGTTCCACTCATACTTCTTTAGTGGCTCCTGTATTCCTTATGATAAATACATGTTATATTTTATACACTTTACACAACTTGTGGTGTCTCTCATTTGAAACCCCTAGCACGGGTCTACAACAGTTACTGAATTGAACATTTCTTAAAAAATATTGTAGTATACTTCAGATTAGATCCTCAGTGTCTAACATTTAAAATCCCGCATTTATATATTCACTAGGTGATTAATATTAACATTGTGTCATTTTGGTGTAATTATACGAAATTTATACAATTAATATGGTATACAATATATACATCTTTTTCAATAAACATACATTTTCACAAGTGATGTGTTTATCATTAACGCAGGATGTCTTCATCACATTAAACTATGTTTTAACGCTATTAGTGTCACTGCACATTCGTCATTTAACAACATATTTTATACCAACTTGATTTCCTGATCTGGTTCCTTATTATTTTACATCTTTTAATTTTATATATATATATATATATATATATATATATATATATATATATATATATATATATATATATATATATATATATATATTAAGTACAATGTGTTCGATGCTACTAAGACTTAAATTGTCAATGAAGCTTTACCGGTTATTCTGCGGAATATATTAATGCATAAATTATATTCTGTGTTAATTAATTTATTTTTATATGTTAAAACACTCTGTCTAACTGACAGTGAAATTTTGATGTCAACTATATTTAACTTCACAAATATGTTTCGTCAGAGTTAATACGGCTTCATTTTTAGATTGTTATTATAGTTTTACATTCCAACATTTTTAATGCTTCTTCCATATTGTTATAATATATGAATAATGATTACATAATTGACATTATTTTGTCTTCGATTACGCACGCGTGTTAAAAATTAATTTCGTACATTTTGATTGAACATGTTATCATTTTATCATTGGTGTTAGTGAAAGTTTCAAGGTATATTCCGTATTCTGCATCACATTTTGTTATACAGAAGATATATGTAAACGTTGGTTACAGACATTAAAAACTTGTACAAATATGAAACAGTCTAATATAACTGGAATTTGTTGATTGGATTTATATTATCACATTACCTGTAATGCAGTATTATCAAATGTGTTCTAGTTAAAAATGTTCATTAAATGTTCTTACTTCTCGTAAAATAGAATGTAGCATCGTAATAATTTTAAACCAGGAAATTACTTTAGTTCTTCAATAAAATCTAAGAATAGCTTTGTAAAAATGAAGTTAAAAAAAAACTGTCGTTATATATATATATATATATATATATATATATATATATATATATATATATATATATATATATATAAACGGTACAATTACTTCTGTTTGTAGACTTGAATTAATTGACATATTTAATTAATGATCTAATTTCCATAAATTTACATTACTTATGTTATACTATTTAGAAATACTAAGCAAACCATTCATTTGTTATTAAAGGTTTTTAGATACCATTAAATATGATTAATATATCTTGAGTACTATATTTTCGAATGTTTTTGATCATTTCGATAACTTAACTGCACGCTTTCTGTTAGATATTTGATTGAGGTTTCCATCTGTTTACTACACAGCATGGTTTCTCCTGGGTGAGTTTTTTTAATCATTTATTTTGTAAATCATAAAATGTCACTACGTTTTCATTACTCTGTAATTATAGCTTGCATTATATTATCATTCTTTCAATATGGCACAAATCAATATACAAATACGTATGTTTTAATTTATTGTGTAATTTCCGGGAAATGTAGAGAAATACTAATTCGAGCACAATGCTTGAAAACATCTATACGTTATTCAATAAGTCGATTAATTAACAATACCTACTATAATCCTTTTCGAAATATTTCTATGACTCTCACCTCGGCAACGCATAATTTAGTAATATTGAGCAATAGCATGTAACATAAAATCCACAGTATGCCCAGCTAGCAGCATAACACGTTGCTTCTATATATCTCATTCCTTATCACAAACAGTTATGTTTGACACGTTTCCCAGATCCGCAAGACAAACACGCCACATTTCCAGATCTATTTCTGACCACAGTTACCGATGATTGTGTAGCGAATGCCCATAGCTCACTCGGCAATGCTGATCACATTTTATAATCTTAGAAACCGCCCTTCATTCTTGACCCAAGAATGAAAAGCCATTGATCAAAACGGCAAGGTCATATAAGAAAGCTGACTGGGAAGCCATCAGGGATCTCATCTGAGATGCTCCACGGATAAATGTTTTTCTCTTCCCGCTAAACTGTGCGCAAATGAGACCACTGAATGGCACAAATTGTATTAAAGAATATGTTCCCACGCGAGAATTTTATAACCAATGTCACTCTCCCAAATCGTTTATGTCTACTTGTGCAGCTGCCATGGCCCAAAGGAAGCATGCATTTCGCAGGGTTAACCGATGTAATCCAATACATACAGACCAAAAATTATAAAAGCTAGAAGTAAATGTAAGAAGGAAAAAGCGACGGCAAAGAGCAAATATAGCGAAACCACCAGAAAACTCACAGAAATTAGGAACCCGTGATTTATGGAAAATCTACAATAGTGTAGTAAATAATGGACAATAAACAATTCCCCCACTATCCAACAATCAAAGGTTGTGTACTTGGCAACCGAGAGGGCTAACGGTTTGCCTCCACATATACATTAGACACAGCAAACTACTCCAACATTGGCATTCCTTTTCGGAGAGACACCATACTAGATGATCTGAAAATGACACCTTTTCAGGTTCATGATATAAATATAAACACTTTAAAAGCATATGGATCTGATTTATTCCCGGTTGTGCTATAAAAAATGCTCCACTGAGGTTGCTCCAGTCTTCTCCACACTTTACAAAAAATCTAATATTAAAACGTATATACCATACCCTGGAAAAGTATGGGCGCGTAGAGCGGTAGCCCGTGATAAATCTAAGATTTTGACAGGGTATGACACGATGGTATTCTCAGGAAAATAAGATACTACGATATCACTGGACGAACACTTAACATAATAAAATCCTTCTTAAATAAGAGAAGAGTCCAGATTGACTTCGACGGCCGTAATCGAAACAATAAGGTATAAATGCGGGTGTACCTCAGGGATCTATTATTGGAATTTATTAATCACTATTAAACATATAAATAAATTTCCTCCCTGACAAATTGTCTCTGAGATGAGTAAATTTGCTGATGATACCATACACTATTAGAGGCACGACGGGAAAACGAATAAACCCATACCCAAAGTAATTGTAGAAATATTAGAGAAGGACCTCCAATATTTAGTGGAAAGGGGACAAAAATGGATTATCAGATTCCATGCTGCTAAGACTAAGCTTGTTTCCTAATGACTAAATAATTACAAGAAACCTTCTCATTCACCAATAGCTAAAGCAAAAGATACATTACCTGGAAGTACTTCATTCAACTCCTTGGCTTAACGTTCACAGAGAGCATGATTGAAAAAATACATTGCCAAGGCGGCTGCGTGTTAGAAAATTATGTACACTAGAGAGTATGTTGTACTACTACAAGACCACCATTCCCTAATGTATGGAGTAGTGTTGTCACATTTAAATTTGCTACTAGTTCCTCGCTCCTGGACAGAGTTCAAAAGAGAGTTGCTAGCCTGATGTGCCCTAACTGTGTTCCTAGGCTTCAACCTCTGCCCCATTGGCGAACTGTTTGAATCCTCTGTCTGTTCTACAAGTATTTTAATGGTGAGTGCTCTGACCAACTACACACCCCTGTATCCTCTCGACATAACTACCCCGGACAAACCCTTCAAGCAGGAAAATTCGACTCCTATACAGTAGAGATTTCCAGATGTAAAAAGGCTTCTACTCTAATCGTTTCCTCCCTAGAACTGCTATTTACCCAATGTTATTGCGATTGACAAGTTTATGGGTTATGTGGAAAAACATTTTGCTGCTCAACTCTCTACATAAAATATATCCCAGACATTAGCCCTTCAACACAAGGTGGCCTTGTGCCATGTTTCAGGTGACCACAGAATAAAAAATATGTGTGGCGTTGTATGTGTGTAAATAAATCATTATATATATATATATATGTATATATAAAAGCGAAAATATATGTATGTATGTATGTATGTATGTATGTACGCTTTTCCTCGATGTCCACAAAATGCTTCTTTCAGAGAAGCGCTCGCTCGGTTCACAACTTCTTAAAACTTTTTATATCATCTATAAATTGTAACATCTCACACTTAACCACGGAGCTCGCCTGTCTATTTAATTTTATTGACTTTCAAACGTTAATTATTCCACATTTCCCGCATCGGCCCGCGTTACATTCGGTTTTCGGTATAAACAAAAAGCGAAACTCGACTCTAATAACAGGACCAGACCCAGTGAACGTTTGTCGACTTCGTCATATCAGACGGGGGAGCGGATTTTTAAAAAGAAACAAACCGATTTATTGACCTCATACAAAACTGTCCCGCACAAAATGCTGACTGCTTAATACCTATCGCCGTCACGTCAATCAAAAACGCGCACCTGTTTTTGTCACCCTTTACTATTTTCCAACTGCGCGTCGTCAAGGCTTTTTTTTCACGGGCACCTGCTTTTTTCACACACACCTACAAACACCCGGGCAACGCCGGGTACCCCTCGCTAGTATATATATATATATATATATATATATATATATATATATATATATATAAGCGAAAATGTATGTATGTATGTATGTATGTTTGTGTGTCTGCTAAAAACTTTTGATCGACGGAAAAAACATTCACAAACTTGGTATCATATTAAAGCCCCACCCCCGGACGAAAAATATCGAAATATTAGCCCCAAAGGACCACCAGAAGTGCGTCAACTGATCGATTTTCTGCAGGGCGGGGAAGTGACATTTTAATGTTAAATATTACATATTTTTAAATCGATTTATAACTGCCCCAAAACATACGGGCGCCAACTCTTTTACATAAAGTATACACGGGGCCGTTTATTTTGGGTCCACTTGCATTTAACACCCGCTGAGTCATGTAACGTGATCTTGACGTCAGTAAGCTCTAATGGTAGTCTGAATTTAAAATTTAAAAATGTTGCTATCGGTAAAAAAAATTAAAGCTAAACTATGAACTTCTACGATATGACAACGTTACCAAAGTTATTAGCTCATTCAAAATAGTTAGATACGATAGTTAAGCGAAAAATAACAAGCCAAAAATGCGAAGTAAAAAAATACGCTTACAAAATATATCAACGATCGAAATTTTACAAAAAAAAAATACAGCCAGACGCCATTTTCTTTTTTAGTAACAGTCTTTAGAGTAAGGAAGACGAAGTGTGTGTGTGTGTGAGAGAGAGAGAGAGAGGGAGAGACATACACAAACGCAAACAGAGAGAGATATATAGAGAGATATGTCTAGACAGGAAGCGAAATACGTAATTTAATAAAAATAAAATACTGCTACGTCATCTCGTAACGCTCCCCGATGACCTCATTTAGTGGCTATCTGTCAATCAAACCTCTTTCACTCGCTTTATAACCCTTATTTTAACACTATAATTAATTCCTCATACTCTTGGCCTAGACAGTTAAGTGGTTGGAGTTAGTGTCACCTCAGCGTTCCGGGGTCAATCCAGCCTCACGATCAAAACTATTTTTTTTACTTTTACATCTTTAGACACGCGGGCAACGTTTCTTAATTTTTTTTACTTCACTTATTCTTTAGTTTACTCCCCTCCCTACACACACAACGGTTTTTTTCACTGTATTTTATTTTCGCTGTTTTTTTTGTGTTTGTTTTTCCGATTTTTTTAACATCGTTTCAGGGTTATTACTTATCCCCCCATACACACACCTAAAAACACCCGGGCAACGCCTGGTACCCTCCCCACTAGTATATATATATATATATATATATATATATATATATATATATATATATATATATATATATACAACGTCATCGTCATACATTCTGAAACTTAGTCAATATGTCAGGAATTATTGTAAATATAAAGTTCTTTACTTAAATAAAATGTATCATTTATAAAGAAATATACTTATTGGAATCGTATTATGTTAAAATATACATTGTCGATTTATTTTTTCCCTTTATATCTATTTTAAACAATTCTCCCTCTTGAAATATATCAATATATTTATTCTGTGGAAAATTTTAAGGAAGCTTTAAAAAATATAATTTCAGAATTCGCTGCAATAATAATCAATGAATATATTGGCAAGGATTATACATGAAACGTAACAATATATATATATATATGCATGTATATGTATATATATATATATATATATATATATATTTCTATATATGCATACATATATAAGTATATATATATAAACATATATGTACATGGAGTAGTATATAGATTAATATGTATATATGTGTGCATATATAGAGATGATACGCGTGTGCAAAAAGGACATTACATATGCAAATAATTAAATGCTTATTTTATGGAGGGAAACGATGTAATAAATCGAAGATATTTGATCAAGTGGCAAATCGCTTACAATTGTAAGGCGTCACACATTCTTTTATACCATTTTCTTTACGTAAAGCAGGCGGTCTTATTATGTTTTAATCTTTGTGTATCTGACTTATATCTTGTACAGTGTAGCTGCTATTGTAGATTTCATTAAAACACCTTTATTTCTCATCAGGATGCATATATATATATATATATATATATATATATATATATATATATATAAATTCATATACATTCATGTATATATATATATATATAAATTCATATACATTCATGTATATATATATATATATATATATATATATATAAAATAAAAATTACAATTAAATTTACCAAAATGATCCAAGATGGAAAAATTAAAGTATATTATAAATATTAAAGAATTAATATTTATAAAATTATCTCAGCCAGATGTACAGGCTCTATAAAACCAAATAGGAAATAGATCTATAATATGAACGAATAGTTAATAAAACATGTTAAAAAACACTTTGAAATGAGTTAACCACATATTTAATCTGAAAATGGAAACACTAGATAAATGGATAGTCCTTAATCCGCGGATTTTCGAAGAAATACTTTCCTTCTCATCAGAGGGTAGGAATTAGAAAATGTGGGATCGGATTTTGCATGCAAAAGTATTTGATGAAACAACAAGAAATTCAAAGATCTTCCTTGAAAACAAAAAGAAAAAGTGAAGCAGATGGAATATAATGAAGAAACAGGTGATTACACATGAATGGATAGTCTGGTGGAAATTAAAAAATCCAGTGATGGTAAAATCCAAATGTAAATCTTCAAGAAAGTTAAAAGAATTTCCATTTGTGCAAGTAAAATCCCAGAAAATCCTATATTTGGAAGAAGATGGTCAATAATAATCCAAAGGCAGAAATCCATGATATAATTCACAAAAATATGTACTAGGAAAAAAGAAATGATTCCAAAAATATTAATAAAAGAAAAATAAGATATGCTTTCCACTCTACTTCTGAGACATAAATATAAATAAGACAGATCAGGGAAGAGAGGGAGGGGGAAAATAAAAAAAATAGAAGATAAAAAATGATAAAGTTAAATATAAAATATAAAATAAACGGAAACAAAAGTCAAAATGACCCAGACAGGAAATGTTAAAGGCGCGAAAAATATATAGGGCAAAATAATATAGGTCAACTGAAATGTACAGGTCATCAATTAAAAATATCAGCAAGAGTTGTTTGACGAAACTAAATGGATAATAAATGAATAAATAAATAAATTAATTAATTAATTAATGAATAAATAAATAAAAAATAAAATGAAAATGAAAAACTCAAAAAACTAAATAAAAATCAAATAAAAATTATTTCAAAGCGTTTTTTAACATATTTTATTAACTATTTGCTATATATATATATATATATATATATATATATATATATATATATATAGATATATATATATATATATGTATATATAAACAGGCGGCAAAAAGAAAGTTCTCACATGTAATTTTTTTCCATAACTTCAAATTTAAGCTAACTTTAATGTAATTGTTTTAACCAACTATACCTCATTTGATTAACCTTTTATTTTTCTATGATTTTCCCGGTTATTGGTATTATGAATTGCACTCTTCTAGTGTTCAATTTTTAAAAATTACTTCAAATTGAAGAGGCAAAAAGAAAGAGCGCACCTTTTAACAAGAACGCAGTGTTGTTGGATTTGGGGAGCCATTTAAAATCTGTTTCTTTGGCTGCGAGTCTTGATAGCATTTTTGTCCTTGTTAGAAGTAACTCTACTACGACCAGATTTAGGGGCATCACGAACACTACCGGTGTTTTTGTGTTCGTCACAATCTTTTGTACTGTTTTCTCATCATATTTCAATCTGCGACCGATTTCTAGATTGGATAAACCAGAGAAGTGGAGATTGACGAGATCATGACGATCGCTAGGAGAAAAGCGTGGCATATGGACTAAATGTTACGTTATATAACCTGGAACAACAACAATTACGATTAGAGATGCTTTGTTGCTGGTTGGTGTATATGTTAAACTGATTTAGCGGCAAGGTTTTTAGCTGGTTTTAGCGAATTTGTTGCCAAGGACTTTCTGCCGATATACTTGCCGTGCTTTAAAAATATGTATACAAATTAATTTCGTCTTCAGGCCAAGAATTATCGTCGTTGGCCTGAAGACGTAATCCGCCAACGCGGGGGATTACAGAAACATGTATGCACATATGTAACCATCAATGTTTGTATAAATAAATGTCTATATACCTGCTCTGTTTACCCATTGAACACTCTTTGGTAGACACATGGTGTTTCATTTGATGTACTTCTAGGAAACTAAACTCTACTGGCTAAATACAAATTAATTTCTACAAACAAGAAAATGGAGGCGTATTCTTATTAACTGGTAATCTTCATAAATTAAACAGTGGATAAATGTGTTTAAATAATGAACCCATACCCTATTAACCACTGTTCACATAACATTGAAATCAACACGCAGGTTTCTAACACATAACATCTTTTTTTGGTTGATGAATAAATTATCCAGGGATAAATAATTTTAAATGAATAATATATATGTTATTGCCATATTTATACTTGTTTGCGCATGCGTCGAAAATCGCATCTCAAAATGGTTTTCCACTGTCTTGCGGGTAAGCTCAACCGGTCGTATTACATATTATGCTTTTGATTCCACCTTTTTAAATCATTCTATATATTAGCCTTAATTCAAAAAGGAATTGTTTCTGTTGGCCTGAATAGGAATTGATCAGATATTTTATTTATAGATGAAAGACTGATGCAGCATATGGAATATTTTATTTGTGCACTTAATTGTAGGATACGTCTTCACAATTCATTCAAGTAATTACTTTTTGATAATGATATATTTACCTGAACTAATGTTTGTAATTTTTAAGCACCATTTTTCCCCGTTTAAAATAGACCTTTTTTACTCGAATTTGATTGCCTTCCAAGGACGAATAGCAGTGTAAGGAAAGCCACGCTCTCACATAATGTACACTCTATATTGTAATACAAGCTACAGTTGGAAATTGGAAAAGTCTCATCCGCTAATATAGAAATAAACATAGTGAGTCTTTAATCACACTGAATTCAATACTGTCTCTCTAAAATAAATTACTCTTCCATTCACATTCAGAGTAAAGCTCTTCTTTCAGTTTCTATCACGGTGATTTTTTCAACATCTATTTTTGTCATGGTACATTCCTCGTATGTATTAGCCCCGGGAATTTAAATGCAGTTTTGTATATTTTCGTTTCTTGATATATCTGTATCTATATATACATCATTCACACTGAGGAAGATCGAAGGATCGGTCGAAAATAATGTGCTTTTGAAGGAAACATTCTTGTTTTTTTTCAATTTTTTTTTGGTATTCCTACACGGCAACACACAGGAAATTAATACAGAAAGTATATAAACATTTATATATTTTTCGTATTGATTTTTTATTCATACATATTTAAATATATATATATATAATATATATATATAATATATATATATATATAAATATATTAAACATCTGTATGAATTTGTATATATCGTATCTATATAAAATATATATATAATATCGATATAAATATAGCTACATATAATATTTATATCAATATATTTATATTTATATAAATATAAATATATATATATATATATATATATATATATATATATATATATATACCCACAATCAATCGTATATTTTAATACAGCTTGCAATCGAAATGCATATATATTGTAAAACCGAATAAAATACGTGTCGAGAGTTCAATTTCAGAAAACCTACATCATTTTAAAATTCCAATGAGACAAAAAATAACGCAGTAGCATTACCTGAGTTCTGTCTCGCTTCGAAAAATGTCAATATACATTTATATAAAACACGAATCATCATTCAATTATGGCTTTCATTTTTAAAATATTATACCTATACAATAGCATTGGCTTATTCAGACATAACTGCACTGTTACTACATCGGAATTTACAAATTATATTTGTCATTTCAATGTTTCTTAAAATATCCCATCATAATCAAATAAAAATAAGTAAAATGCATTACAAAAATGTCATAAAGTTGCTTTAGTTACGTCTATTTTATTATAAAATAATTATTTTCATTTAATTAAATACAGAAAATAACATTATTTTGATTAATATTATTTTTTCAATTAATTAAATACAGAAAATAGGCTTTATTTTTATTAATATTATTTTCATTTTTCTGCACATAATTATTTTCTAATTTTATTAAAATGAGAACAAACAATTAGATATAAAATATATTTATACATGATATATGGAAATTGATTTAGGTTCAAATTTTAATTCTTTTAAATGTTGATTATATTGGAGTATGTTCAAATATAATTCCATGTTTGCAAATTTTGACAGAATTACCAGTGAAAATATATTAGCGATTATTTTGGAATGCACGTATAAGTAGTTTATTATATGATGCCAATAATTAAGAAAATGTTGTGTGTGTATAATACTTTGTTTATTATATATATATATATATATATATATATATATATATATATATATATATGTATATATATATATTTATATGCCTATGTATGTGTGTGTAATGTATAAATTTGTGTATGCATATGTGTGTGTAATATCAATTCCACACAATAACATATGGGTTCCCAATTGTAAAAATTCATTACTAGAGTCCCTTGCAGTATCAGAAATATTAAAAAATAATTAATAACAAAGTATTAAAAATAAACGTGCAAATACGTATAGCTAAGAAACCTATACATTATCGGTCACGTAGATATTGTTTACTAACTTCGATTTAATTCCTATTAAGTTCAGAAAAATAAATTACTTTCAAAGTAGTTTACATCTATTGAAACCTCGACCAAATTACGTTTACTAATATGTATACCGTTATCAAGCTGGCCGTGACGATCATACGAATTTCATGAGCGTTCAAATACATCTTACGCTTGAATGTATATAAGTTGTCATCGAGGAAACCAACTGTAATTTTCTCTACCGATATTTCTGTTTCGTAAAATAAATAGTACCAGGAGTGTCAAGTCGACTGTAGAATAATCTTCGCGAATGAAAAATCTAACATAGAAATTGACCTAACCTTACATAAAATACCAATATTGAATTAAGCCATAAAAGTTGCCCTTTATTCTTAACCTAGATAACAATTTATTAATGGTGTATCTATTGTCAGTTTTTCTTCGTAAACAAAAAAGTTATCGGAACTTAGATCAGACCTTATTTTTTGTATTTTATTATGAGAAACCGTATAATAATAAGTGATCGATATCCAAAATCAATTTAATCTCGGACACGACATCAGATCGATGCATGAACAATCGAGCCGACAAAATACAATATACTAGAGAGGCATTAAGAAGAAGCTAAATATGTTTTACGTTCAAATGTATGTATTTTGGTAAGATTGTTTGGGCTTTTTGTTTCAGCATAATAAATAAAAAAAAATATCTGACTTTAAAAATGTGCTGACCACCAGACAATCTGTTTGTGTCTGGCTTGTGTTTGGCTGTCATAATTTGTCGATCGATTCAATATTGAACAACAGATGAGAATAAGCACACATGATCAATACTTTACTGCAAGTAGACCAGACTCAGTCGATGTTTGCATAGAATGTGTGCGTTTACCGATTGTAATATATCTTAAATTGTATGTGAGGTAGCGAATAAACCAAATAATTAAAAATAACAGCAAAAATATAAGAATATATAACAGATCATAGTTTCGGCACGTGTGTAACTATTTGAAACATAAGAATAACTATAAAGGTCGTATGGACGAATGCGTTGAACGTTACTAAAATGCGGTAAACAGACTAATTGTTTAGACTATATACACACAACACGCGCACAACAACACACACAAAGATTTGATTTATTTCGTTCCTGATGAATCCCACGCTAGACGTCGCATCCCCATTATGTTACCTAGCATCTTCTTTACTCTTCTGATGAGAAGCAGTAGGCTTACATGTACCTTGGTATAAAGAGCCCTCTCTATCCCAACTCTAAATGTTTGTACACCTTTATTAAATAAATGAGCCATTCTATATTAAAAAATATAGAGTTTTTCTGACTTGGTTTTCCACTCTTATGGTTTCCTATATAAGCTGCAATGCGGTGAGGTTTTATTATTTCAATAAGTCTCTTCTTAAAGAATTGAATTTACTCTCTTCTTCTAAGTCTCTAAGGTATATGTATATATATATATATATATATATATATATATATATATATATATATATATATATATATATATATATATATATATACCGGGTGTTCCAAAAGTCTTGGGCACATTTTGACATTTAATATATTAAGAACTATTAAGATATTGAATCTAAAAAGAAATGAAAAAATATCAAAAGCCTTGCAAAAAACTTAATGCATTTAGCTTTAAAATTGTACCATTTCATCTTTCTACTATTCAGAGTTATGAAGATATGAGGACTTGAAATGTGCCCAAGACTTTTGGAACACCCTGTATATTCGTTTTCACAAGCGAACACATATATCTATGCATATGTGTAAGTATAGCCCCGATAAAATAAGAGATAATTTTATTCATCTTCAGGAACACTGACATATTCTGATATTCTAATGATAAATATGTAGGAACGCCAATGAGATTAGAAAAGGTGTGTATAGCGATGACATAACCGATGTCTTAGAAGCAGAAATAGCAATGCATGTAATATGTAATGAAAGTGATAGAGCATACATTTAAAAAGTTGTTTGGGCATCAAGGACATAAGTATCTCGGGGAATCGTAAAAGGAAAAGCATACAATTGGGATGCGATCTAAGCAACGATTTACGTTTAAAAAATGTTAAATATAAATAATTAGGTTAAAACTTACCTAAGCATTTCTAACTTATGCTTCTCATCAGCGTAGGAAACAATAATTATTCAGTTAAATGTTGAGAACGTTTCCATGTGGTCATTATGGACTAAGAAACCCGGAATTCACTCTTAAGTACATCCGAAATTTGCATACGTAGTAACGTTTTAATAATTATCAATTAAAATATGCATACATAGATAATAAGCAACTGGTACTCAATACCAGACGCCGTGATATTTAATTGCGATAAGATTGACTGTTTATTCTTACTTCTGAACATTTACCAATTGTCGATAGTATTACTTTTATAAGATACTAGCAGGCAAGCTGGCGTTGCCCAGTCAGTAAATATGAATAAATATTAGATTTTAATTATTGCGATTTTTTTATTCATTAGAAACAGAATCACCGTAGGTATAAAACGTAACGTTACATTCTTAAGAAATGAAATAAACGGAACGGAACCGAGATATGCGAGTATTATGTTTTTCTTGACAGTGCAATTGTAAGTAAAAAAAAACAAACAAATGAGTTGAGGTCAAGACCACAATGTAAAGCCAGTGAGATAAGTACGATATCAGTTAAACCAGTTGGGCATGGATTTCAGTGAGTGTTTTCAAACTTATCATAAGTAAGTTTTACGACCGCGCATATGCACCCCTTAAACAGTTAAAAGCAGATAAACACCCGGTTGTCTCAAAAGTGTAAATCCTTTCAATTTTGACCCCTTGGAATGCCTTTCGCCGGGAGAATCACATTAAACATGTTCCACATGTGTGAATAAACTATATACTTTATTTTAAGTCTGAATATACAAATTTCGTTGAGTATATAGGTTGAAAAGCGTCATCATACAAATTGTAACTTTTGTCGAATAGAATTTTATTATTTTAGAAAATTGAAAGCACCAGAAACAATGTGCGCTTTGGAAATAGAGCCAATCTCTGTGGAAGCCAAAATAAATGTAATATGTTTATATATATATATATATATATATATATATATATATATATATATATATATATATAAGTGTGTGTGTGTACATACATAATAAGAACCATTTATTCATAATCTTAGGTTTTACGTGTTACCACTGTAGTTGTAGTGCTAATACATATGGAACAATTGAGCCTGTGAATTACTAGAAATGCATACACATTCATACACGCGAACCTACACAGGGATATATATATATATATATATATATATATATATATATATATATATATATATATATATATATGTGTGTGTGTGTGTGTTTAAGTAAAGACTATTTACGTTGCCAATTCAGCTCATGATGTGAACATAGCTAAAAGTTTCTTTGCTTTAAATCGACAAATTAGCAAATCAAGACACAAAGAATTCCGCGAGGCCTAAGTTGAGTTTTCTTGTGTCTGCCCCGACGGCCAAATCAATTAATAAAGTCACCAACTTAGCAAAGATGGCGGAGTGTCGAACAAATTTTAGACAGCCATAATACTTAAAGTATGGTCTCATTTAGAAAATCCTGAAAATTTACTGCTAGAAGCAACCGAATTCCATAATTATTGAAGAGTCGAATGTCTTGTCAATTAATGAAAAATGTTTTTTTTTACTTCTCATTATAACATCGCGTAATTACATAGGCGCATACGAACGTTATAAATATAGATAGAGAAGTTGTAGATATACACGCACGCACACACTCGCACACACAAACACACATACACACACACATATATATACGCACAAAAGTAAAAGAAAGTATGTGTGCATACATATATATGTATAATATGTGTGCATGTTTATATATATATATATATATATATATATATATATATATATATATATATACATACACAATCAATAAACATTAATGTCAAGCCATGTGACATGAATTTTTTATGTGAAAAATTAAAAAAGCCGGTAGCCTTTTCCTTAGATTGCAATTGCATACAGAGGCTAAACTTTATATTGCTACACAGCAAGGGGCATATATAAACGAGATGTCGCTAAACGGTTCCGCTTGCATGATCAAAAATAGCTTTGCATGTACTGTGTGTGTTTGCAGGCAGCCATCTCTTGATTTTGTTTTTAAATCGTTTGATATGGCCACTCTTCGTCTGTACCTTTTGCTTTTCTTTCCTATTTTGCTATTATTGTCAACAATTATATAGTTCCATAGTATCGCTTCAGATCTTTTGTAATTTCTAATATAAATTCATTTTATGCAAGTTATTTACAATTTTGTCATTTAATTAGCTGGTAAAATATATTATTTTTCCAAAATTAACAAAATTTATTAATATGCAAAACTCGTAGCTTCCCTAAATTGAAGAATATTTGAAAATTCATTCATTTTTTTCATCCATAAAATTGCGTTTGCCTAAGTTATATTGAAGATCGTTCTGCAAATATTAGGATATGAGCCATTGGAATCTATGCAAAATCAAATATGAAAATGAGACAAGTTGTGTTGCAAACTCTTTTCATACGCAAAGCAGCGATTTCATCCAGATTGACTTACTTCCTCAAGAAACGTAAATCTAAATGGAATACATTTGTAAAAGCGATAATCAATATATATATATATAGCTGATTAAATAAAACCATTGCTAATATGCATTGCCTTAATGCAATTTTACCGGCAACTCGTTGCACATACCATGTTAGTTGATTCATTCTGTATGCTTTTATATTAAGTATTTTTATACGAAATAATGAATTTGTATACCATTCAGAATTACTCATATCGATTATTTTTAATATAAAAAGGTTTAGTTTGGTTTGGTTGTGTTTTTTTAAGGCATACCAACCCTTTTTGGGTTATTTAATGCCGAATCCAAAGATTTTGAAGAAAAAAATTTTAATAGAATATATTTGTTGCTTTCAAGTCGGTTTCTTTTTAACCCATAGTTAGAACCCTAACAGGTACTACCAATCCGGGTCAGAGTCGACCTGGGAGCAATGGTGATTAAAGGGGGGATCCACACTCCCCAAGCCCACAAGCTGGGACCTCACAATTGGATATATTTTAAGGTCATATCCAGGACCCACATTGAGGGAATTTTACCCTCTGCAGGGGGGGTGCAGTCACTGGTTTCCAATGCCCCACCGACAGGGCCATAAAAAGGTTTATGCTGATGATGGAAAATTAATCCGCAAATTAACGAAAGCGTAACACATGTTAAAATAGAAACGACCTGTAGATAAAATGCCCAGAAGGCGGAAATATAACCTATTATATTTGTAGTATCCCTACAAATAATGTGTATTTTGTAATGGGTATTTATTTGAAAATATAAAATGTAATCTTTTGTTACTTGTACGAAAAAAAGGATCACTAATAACGTGTGTGTGTGTGTGTATTTCTCTCTGTGCCCTTTTCTCTCCCTATATATATATATATATATATATATATATATATATATATATATTAGTATATATATATATATTAGTATATATATATTAGTATATATATTAGTATATATATATATATTAGTATATATATATATATATATATATTAGTATATATATATATATATATATTAATATATATATATTATCTGCGTACATTTATTAACGAGATAACATTTTTTTACACGTTTAAGAAACTTACTGGTAGTTCTGCATCCAAAGCTTCAGAAACCTTGGCAATGTTGTGCTGCGCGTACCGTGAAATTTTCATACTGTTCCATCCAATGTAAACAAGTTGTCATCGTAATTGCTGAATCCACGGTATTTGAGGTGTTTCCAATTATTAACTAGGCCGTTTGTTTCGTCAATAAAATGGGTCGTAAAGGTGGATTGAGTAGTTCAAAAAAAGTCCTATTACAGAACAGCAAGCAGAAGTGTAAACTACCCTCGAAATATCGAAAATGATAGGAAGGTACCATCAAACTGTGAATACCTTTGTAAAGGACCCTACTAAGGTACGGTAGAGAGTTGATAAAGGTAAATCTAGAGTTGTTTTACGCCGTTCTCTACTCCACATTAAACATGAAGTTGTTAAGAACCCTGGGCAGACAAGCCGAGAAGTTTTTAACCAAATAATGTCTAAAAAAAGTACCTGATGTCACCTTCGAAAATAAATGGAAAAGTATGTTAAGCCGTGAGACAGCCTCCATTACAGCATCATCACATACAACACCGATGGAAATGGGCAGAGGATAACATGAAAACGGATCTAGTTGGCTCATGGAGAGCCCCAGAAGCTTTTCTGAAGGAGCGCTTTGAAACATAGCTGAAGAAGCAAAGCTTGGCGTTCAGAAAACCATTATTTTTATGCAGGATAATGCACCCTCACATGCAGCAAAAAGAGAAAAACATATTTGCAATAACTGGCGTTCTCTGGGCGACGGATGATGGCGAGGTCTGCAAATTAATTAGATTTGAACCCAATTGAGAACCTTTGGAGTATCATAAAGCGACACCTTTATGCAAATGGACACCAATGTAAGAGCAAAGATGAGTTGTAGGATGCTCTTCAAGAGATATCGCATGGAATAACTGTTGACGAAATAACAAATTTGACTAATTCTGTGGACCAATGTCTTTTACAAGTCATTCATAAAAAAGGAGCGCATATGCCCTACTAATTATGTCAACGTCGAAATCGCTATGTAGTTATTGTGTCCTAAGGATTTTTCCTAGTTTATGTAATGTTTGAATATTATTTCAATAAACAAGTTATGCGTATATTGTGTTTTTTCTCAAACTCGTTAATAACTTGACACACTGAAATCAACAGATATTCATATCTATTGCCATAGTTTCGCTAATAATACTTTAAATACTTTTATATTCGGACTGGAGTAGCTGAATTGTATTGTAAACATTTTCTCAAAGTTTTGTGGATATTATTTCACTCGTTTCTTTTATATTTAAAAATGTATACACGTTAATAATTTGAAATAATTTGATACGCAGCGTATATATATATATATATATATATATATATATATATATATATATATATATATATAGTATAGACATTTTCTAAGACAGTAGCTACATCCAGTCCTGACGATGAATCTATAAGAATTGAAACGTACTCAGAATTTGTATAACTCTTTCGATTACTTAAGCCTGTTCCTAGCATAAGTGAAGGTCGTTTTTAGGATGTTCGAAAGGTTCTGTGATGGATTAATAGACAAAACTGCCCCTTTTATTTGATTTAGTATGCATAAGAGGAAGATGCTGACTAAAAGAACATATATTTATGCACACACACATGTATATATATATATATGTATGTGTGTGTGTTTGGGTGTGTCTGTGTATATGAAAATTGCTACTTTTTGTCAGATATTTGCTATCTCTTCACTTAAGTATTTTGCGTCTGTATTCAGGTAGGTGATTTGTTAATCCATCTTTAGTCCTACATTAAAGTACAAATATGTGACACAAAACATTCCCGTCTTGTAAAAGTGATCACATGATAATATCGTGAATCATCGGAATTCGTGTTTGACCACTTTTAAATTTGCATGTTAAGCCAGGAAATATTAAAATTAAGCGTCGCCAGATCTGATGTATATGCTTCAGCATTAGGTTGTCGATCCTGCGTTTGAGTGTATGCTTTTTTTGTCTGTTTGTACTGGCCTTAGCTCGTTTTAATCTGCGGTACGCATGCTACGTTTGATCAATTGAAGCTGCACAAGTAAAAGTAAACCATTAGGAAGAGTGGGGCTCGCTATAGAATTTCCGCGTTAAAACATGTTCTTGAATTGCAGTTTTGAACCATTTAGTTGTTTCATTTGCGCACGGTTCGGCGGGAAAAGAAAATATATTTCTTCATAGGGCATCTCTGCTGAGATCCCTGATGGCTTTCCAGTAGCCTTTTTATAATACCTTCTTGCTTTGTGCAGTGACTTTTCAATTTTTCGTCGAGAGTTTAGGGCTAATTTTGCCATAATCACAGCCTGATCAAAATTCCCGAGTAGACTGTTTGATATTGTTACACTCATCAAAAACTGGCCAGGAATAGATCTAGAAGTGAAACATCTTGATCTTGCTGGTCTTGGAAACCTATCGGAAATGTAAATCTTTGATATGGAATGAGACATGGAGAACCTATGTATTGCGCTACCCGCTTCATCTGTGTAAGTAGAAAATCCAAGTCAGTTACTTTGTTTATTAGAGAACAGACCTGGGTCGGGCGACAGCGGTAAATAATATATTAGTAGCTAATGTTATTGTTCGTGTGAAGTCCTAAGCACATATTGGCCTGGTCGTCTGATTCTGGTTTTATTTCTCTAGAGAAGGAGGCGTTTCGAATATAGACTCCATGTACGTGCATGTGTCTGTTTGATTCCTTACAGCAGAGTGGGAGATAACCAACCATGTTAAAGTAGTTGGAAGAAATGGAGGAATGCAGCTTAATTTCATTTAGCGCTAAGATATCCGGGGTTTTACACCATCTAAATTAGTTCAAAGCCTGCAGATATTCGTAAATGCATGCCTCGAAGGAGGTGACAATTTGGTTTTGTTTGGGATTGCACCTGTTTTTTCGTAATTTTTGCCTGAATTGTAATTTTATTTTATTTAAAATATTTAGTGAAGGTAAGAGGTGCTGAACAAGGTGTTGTACAGAATACCAGACATGCAAAACAAATAGACCATCTGCTGACTCTTCATCTACAGGATTGTGGCCTCATGAAAACCCACCGGAGGTGAGTGCCATGCGCGACATGGCACTAGAAACATCCCGATATTATCCAACTATTGAGGAAGTATCCCTACTTAGTGTTACCAATGAGTTAGGACTTACTATCAGTCAGAAACAGCAGCCATGAACTATCAATCCGATACCCTCAACCCACTAGACAAGAGTTAACCCAACCCAATTGCACTGGCATATATAGCACTCAATCACCATCACAGGCCAGTTTGGTGGGATGGTTTATGGTGGGAGCAGGGAAAACGGCGATAATTGCCCTACTCAGGAAACAAGTTCGACCACAGGGTGATTCTTTCGAGTCTGATATAGCACCTATGCGCATGATTAATAAGAAAAGAAGGAGTATGAAAGCCGTACGATAAACAGTTCCTTTATAATCCTTCAGAAGTTTAGATTTTAAACCGGTATTTTTTTAGTAACCAGCTATATGATGGTTGTCGTCCAGGACTGAAGAGGCCTCCTTCCCTTAGGGTTAGCTTCAAAGTGTTGTTTCTAATAGACAGATGGCCTAGGAAGATCTACGGTGTCCAAAACCAAGTATACCTGCGACACTGCATTGGCGGTTAATGTTTATGGGTTAGTTTGTAGAGCTTTTATATCTACTGATGTGTTTAATTCCTCAAAGTGATTAAAAATATAAGTTCGTAGAGGTTATATATTTACTGAAAAGTTACTTTCACAGATACGAGAAGAGGCTTTTGACAGGGTATGGCACGATAGTCTTCTAAGGAAAATTAGATTATATGAAATCACTGGAAGAATTCATAATGTAATTAAATCCTTCTTAAGTAATAGAAAAATCAAAGTTGTCCTCGACGGTCGTACATCTAAACAATATGACATAAATGCGGGAGTACCTCAGGGGTCTATCCTTGAACCTCTATTATTCCTGATATTCGTAAATGACCTTCCTGATAAAATTGTTTCGGAGATGGGTATGTTTGCCGATGACACCACTCTCTATAACAGATGTGAGGGGAAAACAAATGAACACATATCCAAGAAAATGGCAAAAACACTAGAGGATGACCTCCAATCTGTAGTGGAATGGGGACAAAATGGACGGTCACATTCGATGATGCTAAGACTAAGCTTGTTTCCTTCAATAACTACAAGAAACCTTCTCTACCAACAAGAGCAATGGCCAAGAACACATTGCCTGAAAGTACTTCTTTTAAACTCCTCGGCCTAACGTTTACAGGGCATATGAACTAGAATAGATACATTGAGAGCATCGCCGAGGTTGCTGCAAGGAAGGTTGACTCCCTCTTCCGTGCTAGAAAACTATTTACGCCTGACAGTATCCTATACCTCTATAAGGCCACCATTCGCCCATGTATGGAGTACTGGTGTCACATCTGGGCTGGCGCATCTGCTGATTGTCTCTCGCTCCTGGACAGGGTTCAAAAGAGAGTCGCCAACCTGATAGGTCCTGAACTGTCATCTAGGCTTCAGCCTCTGTGCCATCGACGAGATGTTGCATCCCTCTGCCTGTTCTACAAATACTTTAATAGTGAATGCTCTGACGAACTGCAAACACTTGTACCTCCCCGATGTAACTACCCCGACAAACCCGACAAGATACTAAGTCTCATCCCTTTACAGTAGAGAACCCTAGGTGCAAGAAAGCCTTTTACTCCAATAGTTTCTTCCCCAGAACTGCAGGTCTTTGGAACTCCCTTCCAGGATTCTGCTTTTCCAACTGCAATGATATGCAGAAGGTCAACTGTAATGTTAACAAACATCTTTCTTCTCATCTGTCTTCATAATGACCCCGCTAATTAAGTCTCTGATAGTAGCCCTCTGCTTCAAAGTGGCACTGTGCCTGTTTGGGGTTAAAATTGATTAATAAAAAAAGAATCCATGCAGTGGAAGCACCGAACTTTGCAATATGTTGGTTTGAGATAGAGGAGTTAATATACAGTCAAGATATAGTTCGTGTGTCAGTTTACGAATATGATAACATGTTAAACCATAATCTACTTGATGTTAGGAGTTAAAATTAGGTGCCCAAACTATGAATATTTAAGAGGACGGGAGGATATGCATCCCATATAGATACAGGTAACGGCATATGTATGACATGTAGTACAATTCAGTACACATATGACTAAAAGGTACAGTATAAGCTATGGTGTATTCTGTAAGTATAATGAAGTATAAATAGAAATATG
Source organism: Euprymna scolopes (assembly GCF_053919585.1). Lineage (NCBI taxonomy): Eukaryota > Metazoa > Mollusca > Cephalopoda > Sepiida > Sepiolidae > Euprymna > Euprymna scolopes. The sequence goes on from NC_136486.1 coordinate 138,592,936, forward strand.
GCATCGTTTCAGTATATACGAATATATCGGATTGTAGATATAAATTATGTTTGTTTGTTTTGCTCAGAATTCTAATGGAGGTAGACGACTCGCCATTTTGTTTAAAATTCGGAATTTTGCATAACATAGAATATTAGCTAAGTGTTTGTATCAATTTTTGTAATACTCTCTCCTACCTAATGGAAAGAGAGATATAGATTAATTGAAATCTAAATACACGACTATGTAAGTATCTATAATATAGTTTGGGTATGGGATAAGAGTATACTCTAATGCACGCCTTAGCAGTGAGAATATTTAAATGTTATGTGTTTATCGAATTCTAAAAAAGTAAGTCTGCTAAGTTTAAGGGTTGAGAGATAGCCCCTCTGAGGTACGTTCAATGCATTTGATGTAATGCCAATTTGAGAAGTTGAATAATTGGTTACTTATGAGAGAGAGAGAGAGAGAGCGAGAGAGAGAGAAGAGGGTTTTTACTTACAGAATAGAGTATAATAACTCATCAGGATTTTGGGTTTTGGGTAGAGTTTAGGAGTAAAAACATGTTTGCTATCTAAAATCAGGCAGTGGCCGTCGTCTTGGAGTTTAAATATCTTTTGGATATAATTGGATATACGTAGAAAGCTAGCATCGGTTGTACAGTTTAGAACGAAATCATGAGTACATAATGAGCTGTGGTCCTGCTGCAGTCCTCTACCTATACAAACAACAATTCCGTTCTTAGAGGGAGTAACCTGTAAACATCTGGGGCGGAACTTCAAAAATACCCTTCTCTGTTTTGACAGAGCGCAGCAAATCTACTTAATACTTAAGCCTTATCCTAGAGTTGGCACAGAGCCGTGATAAGTAGTGACCCTCAAAGTAAAAAAAAATAAAATGAAAAGGGGGTGCAGATTTTCAATGTGAAGATTAATTATGATTTGTTATATTAATACTATTTTTATAAAATTAAAAGAAATCCCCTGATTTGAAACGCTGGCATTTTTGTATTCACACGAATATTCAAGACAAACATTGCAAAAACAAAAAAAGTCAGTATATTTCTGTCTACGAATTATATTTAAAACGCGCAAAAAAACGCCCAAGCATTTGATCTGATTTTTTGCCTGAGTACTAAATTCGATCAGACGTAACTTCTCTTAAATGCCATATTTTAATAATCTTAGAACAGTGAAAAGTCGACCTACCCTAATACATTATATATATATATATATATATATATATATATATATATATTGAGTGAGAGAGAGAGATAGAGAGATAAAAAGGAACAAATCGCATTGTGTTCGTCAACGTTTCGTCTTTATTTCGAGATTCTTCTCTCATAAACAGACATATTTTTGCCTACACACCCCAATAATACAATAATCTATAACACACTAAACAAACTAGAAATTCCTATCATACAAATCACATCACAAATCATGAGACAAATATTAAGAGCTACGAAACATCTCCGAAACAAACCAGTTTCCAATGGAAGTATATACACTATTCCTTGCCAAAATTGCCATCATAAATACGTTGGTAAAACCCAGCGCCAATTGGAAAAAAAGGCTCAGTGAACCTAAAAGAGATATAAAAAATAGCAATTCTTTAAGTGCATTATTCGCTCATTTATTGCAGCATAATCACACCTTTGACTTAAAACAAGCAAAGTAGTTAAATTCATTTCAAATAAACCGCGACGGAGACTTCTTGAACTTGCGCTTATCGTAAATTCAAGCACAATTAAACAGCGTGCAGGTTGTATAACTTAGCGCCATTAATAAGTAAACTTTTATTAAAAGAATATAATTAAACTGTAGACACAGGTTAACCCTCTCACAACATTCAAACACCCCCTATAATAATTAATACATATAATCTCAGTCAATAAATTACATAACACTGATTTCCTTTCTGTTACAAACCTATATTTGAATTTCAACAGATATATTTCTCTCCAGTAAGAATATAAACAACTACATTAACGACTATATGACGTCACTAAAATTTCCCTTACTTTAACAGCGAAAACCCCACCCACAACTTTTTGAATTTCCCACGTCTTTTTCTGTTTTTTCAGAAAAAGAACAGCGTCACGCTTTGCACGTGAAACATTTTCAAATAGTTTGTACTGGTACTTTTTGTTTCTTAATCCTATTCATCCAGAGGAAGTCTCGAAATAAAGACGACACGTTGATGAACACATAATACAGTTTGGTCCTTTACATTTGTCTATTTTGTCGGAATACTATTTCCATATTTCTTATCATATATATATATATATATATATATATATATATATATATATATATATATATATAGCGGCACTACTATTAAAGATGACATAATAATCTTCGCTAGTAAAATTCAGAGCCGAGTAAACTTTAATCAACTCTTTATTTAAAGGGCTTATTGTTTAATACAGTCAATCGATATTACTTTAAGCATTATGTCTGAAGGTAGTGTTCACATATACTGAATCGTTTTTCAGTGTTTCTAATAATATTATCTCTTATTTCTTTTGAGAAATGATTCTTCCACACATTTATTTATTTTTTTTTCTTTTTTGCCGTTGGGCGAGCAATGATCAAAGTTGGTTTTCGAGTGCCTCGAGACATCAAACTTTTTACAGCGAGGCAAAAATCTTTAAGAAAGAAAAATAGTGTAAAATAGCTATATATATATATATATTTATATATATATATATATATATATATATATATATATATAATGAACATATACATTCTACCCTGAAGGGACCTAGACAGTGACATATCCACACGCATATAAATGTACCTCTACATTTATATGCACGAGGGGCGTGCAATTAGTAATGCCCCTGACCAACTTCCCATAGAAGTAAAACAACGAAACTTGGCACATTTATTAGTCTTTCTCTACATAGAAATAACCCAGGGTTATGCATTTCTCCCATCGTTTGATGCAGCTCTGAATACCGTTTTTGTAGAACACCCCCAGGTTGGTCCTCCAACCACGACGTGACTTCAGAAATCAAGGCTGCATCATCTGGGAAACGCTTTCCTTTCAAAAACAACTTCATGGCTGGGAAGATGTGAAAGTCAGTGGGGGCAATGTCAGGAGAGTAGGAAGGATGGGGAAGGATTTCATAAGCACACGCCCGTGCTTCTAATCTGGCGACATACGAGTTGTGGGCCGGAGAGTTGTCCTGCAGGAGGAGGGCACCTTTGCTGATTTTGCCCCGCCTCTTTATTCTGATAGCTTCCCTTAATTTCCTCAAAAGCGAATCATAATAGGCTCCTAAAATTGTGGTACCATTTGCCAGGAAATCTGTCCTCACTACTCCGTCCTGGCACCAGAAGACCGTGAGCATAACCTTGCCAGCGCATTGACTGGGCTTTGGTCTCTGGATCATAGTGATCGACCCAGGTTTCATCCTGTGTAATCAGTCTTTTGAAAAATTTAACTCATCTTCTTGGTACATCTGCAAATTCATTCTCGAGCACTGAACGCGTTCTCGCTTCTGGAATGCTGTGAGCAACGAGGGAATCCATCTGACAGACACCTTATGCATATGCAAATGGACATGAATGATAGTTTCCACAGACCCTGTACTAATCTTGACATCTTGAGCTATTTGGCGAATAGTAATGCGCCGATCTTCCAAAATGACAGCCTCAACTTGACGGGCAGATGCCTCATCAATGGCAGAAGGGCGGCGACCAGGTCTGGTAGCTGTTTCCACAGACTTCCGGCCATGTTTGAATTCACGATGCCAGCGTTTTACAAGGTCATATGATGGGGCATTACTACCATAAGTTTCTGTAATTTCATCCAAAATCTCCTGTGGTGTGCGTCCTTTCAAATACAAATACTGGATCACTGCTCGACATTCAACAGGCTCCATTTCACACCTGACTCAGTTCAACCACCTGGAAAACAGAAACCATAATTAGTTCAGGCCGTAATTTTCCACATAACCCGTAGAGATATAAATCATTGCACATGCAAAATTTCAGCTAGATGAGACAAATGGAAGTGGGTCAGGGGCATTAATTATTGCACACCCCTCCTATTTACGATAATCATTTCAGAAATCATGTTTTTAAATATTTTTCCGCTTAAATAAAATTAAGTTAATTGCAAATTTAAATGTTTGCTGACTGAACTTATGTAGCTATGCTTTGAAGAGTTCATCTCTCAGTAGTAGATACTAACAGTGTTTGATTTAATATTAACTAAACTGTATCAATGAAGTCCGTGTGAATACAGGCACGTTATTGCATCCTACCATGCAGATGGATTTAAAGTGCCCTATGTTCACCGGTGCCTCTTTAACGTTTAGGAAGGCAATACACTTATGTTGTCGCAGTTAGAAGATGAGATCGTCCATTTTTAATTGGCGACAAAAATGTGAGTCACTAATATACGAGGGAACGCGTAAAATCGCAGAAAATATGAACTCGTGAGTTCTGTAAAATTTACAATAGTCTTGTGAATAACGTACAATCAGTTATTTCTCCAGTGATCTAGGAACGAGAAGCATGTACCGCAACCAAGAAAGCAGACTTACTTTTCTGGCAATTCAGTTCACAGTCAACTTTAGAACCAACAAAAAACTCCCTTCCAAATTTCCCTATGAGGATTAAAGCCACACTTGATGATTTCAAAATAAGTACTTCTCATGTCTGCGATATTAGAAAAATCTTAGATATCTTCTAGGCGTGTAGAGCTGCTATTATCCATGCTATAGTAATAAGGAACTGTTCATCTTCTCATTGACAAACAGTATAGATTTAGGCAATGTGGTTGTACTCTAGATATAAAAGCAGTCATTTCAAAATGCATATATGTCGCACTGATACTTCCTAGACATCTATTGTGTCATTGATGGACGAATATATAAGCAGCAAAATATTAATGCGGGAGTGTATCAGGGGTCGATCCTTGGACTGCTATTATACCTGGTATCCATTAACAATCTTCTTCATAATATGTCTCTTATGAGTGTATATGTTGGTGATACAACTCTCTATAAATATGCATGAAAGAAAGAACGGGTGTTCACAAATATAAGACAATGCCTGCATTTTTTTAGAAAAAGACATCCAAAGTTGATGATTATATACGTAAATGCATGGTAACAATTAACGATTAATGTTGAGCTGCTTTCCCTTAACAATTACAGGAAACTACCACCGATATCCATGACGAATAACTCACTACCTGAGGACTCTTGCTGCTAACTACCCCGCTTCACATTCACACACACTTTGAACTGGAACGGATATATTGAGGACATTGCCAAACTGCATATTAAAGGGAAGCTTCCTCTATCGTGTTTATAGGCTACCTACATCTGAGAGCATTCGGCTATGCACTGAATATCGTTTCCACATCATGGCAGGTGCGTTTACCACTAGTCTAATCCTCATGGATAGAGACCGAAGAGAGTATTCAATCTAATATGTCCTGCTTTGTGAACGAGGTTCCAACTTGTTTATCGCCGACATATTGCATCTATCTGCCGTTTTTACAAGTATTTTATTAGAAATGTGCTTTGATTAACCCATTGCACTTGCGCCCTCTCGACGTACATATCCTCAACAATCTCGCTGAGCAACAAAATTACATTAGTAGTCCCTAAATGCCAGAAAGCTTTCTATTTTATTAACCCCCTTAAAAAGTAGACTTAAAAGTTCCCATCTTGTTACCTGCTTCTCTCACTGTACTGATATGTAGAAGTTCAAATGTAACGTAAACCAATACATTGTTACTAATTGTAGGCATGTTTCTGAATTACAAGATCCTTACGTCCAAGTGGCGATATGCTTTGCCCAGGGTGATGATGAGTAACAAAAAATGCGCCCCAGACTCCCATGCACAGCCACCACCCCAGAAAATACTGAGCCTCCAGACCAACTCATTCACGTTGATGGTTAAATGAAAATATTTTGCAACTTCATATATTGATTACCTGATAGAATATAGATTACTGTAAACTGAATGGTGTACATTGATAAATGTAAGCAGATGTAAACTGCATCATTACTGCGTTCCGCCGAACCTGATACGTAGGCTCAATCCCTTTTCAGGGCCGAATGTAATCTCTTCCCTAGCACATCGCTCATTTAGCCCATATTCTCTGCAGAAATAGGAAAAGCAGTGTATATTAGCGCTCATATTTCACCCCAGATTTTGTAAAAAATCATCCTGACATGATTCCTAACCGAGGCGAGAATGATTTTAAGGGACGTCGCTTAATATTTTCCCATGTTCTCTGTCATAAATATATGCACGCATATTAAATGTATGTTGGCGCCGGCGAAAACAAATTTAGTTGGACGATGTTGAAATTATTGAAGGGAGGTTGTGCTACAAAACAAGAAGCGATATATTAGTAGAATGTGCAATCAAATTAATGTTACTTAATATCAAGCAACTCGAGATTACTATTCGTCATTTGAATTCGATCATTCTTTACATATAGCAATTTTTCAAACAATATAGAAAGTATTCTGTCGCGTAAGAAGTATTTGTTCTTCTTCTTTTCTTATGAGCGGTTCTGATAGCTGCATTAGTACAAAAAATCAATATATATATATATAGCAATGTTTGTGCATGAAGCTTTTTATAGTAAAGAAAGACTACGCACCGAGACAATACAACTCTCTGAACAACTGCCACATTGATCCAAAAAGAAGAGCAAGTCAACATCATTGGATGCAGCAGTCACCGCAGGTTTTATAGCAGAGTGTTCTTTCTCTTAGAGAGGTTGCCCTCACCACGACTTACGGAGTCCCCTCCACTCAACATGCCATTTGATCCATGACTGGAACTTAGGTTGCTGAGCACCAGAGTGTATTCTACATGCCGGTGGGTTATATATGACGCAGCTTACAGTGGCTAAGCTCCTCTGGAAGTTTCTCTAAGGGTTACTTCACCCTTAGCCTTTGGTTAAAGAACCTTGGACCACTAGGCAGTGGAGGTCCAGTTATACGGCGCAGGACACTCGCCGTTCATCAGAGCCCCGTCTGTGTGGCTATAGTCACAACGTGATTCTGGGGTTGATTTGTATGGGAGAAGCATAAAAACACACTAAGACATCTGTGTGCTTTTAACACACGTCCACACCTGACCTTGACCACCACATATATACATACATCCATACATACATATATATATACATACATATATACATATATATATATATACATATATATACATACATATATATATACATATATATATATACATACATACATATATACATATATATACATACATACATATATACATATATACATAGATACATATATATATAAATATATATATATATATACATATATACATATATATACATACATATATATATATATATAATCCATCATGTGTAGGATATTTATATGATTTATAACAAGATTTAATGGAAATAAATTTCTATTTTAAAAATGTCTTTCCTTAAAATATCCATAGCACATTTTACAAAATATTCAATTTACATTGAAAAACCAGTTCATATTTCTTTACTAATTATCGTATATTCTAGAGACATGGATTCTGAATGTTTAGTAGATTAAACGCAATCTATTTCACATAACAATTTTATGAACTAATTTCTGTTAAGTGTTTTTTTGTGAAATAAATAAAATCTCTTTACCAGGTATCACAATATAACCAGCCAAAACATCAATTTTACTTAGAAAAATATCTACAATATGACTTTTTACAGATTGATATACACTGATTTTTGATACGTTTCAGAGAGTCGTCAAATTTATTTTAGGATGAAAATGTCATTTAATATTTACACTGGAACTAGTAGTGAAACACACTGTGTTAGAGGATAGCATTCTTAACATTAAAAGCTAATTTCGGCTTGCGTGTTTCATTGCAATACTGAACATCTCGATTCACAATTTGCATTTTCAATCATTGCCTTACTCGATCTTTCGATCTCGACACATACACACATAAACACACCCACACATATATATATATATATATATATATATATGTATGTATGTGTATATATATAAAATCGGAAACACACGCGCGCACACACACACACATATATATATATATATATATATATAATGTTTTATATATTTGTTTCAGAGATGTAAATCCAATGAAACCTGCGTGATTATTTAAGATGCCCAATGGAAGACAGAGCTGATATATAGTCTGTCTATAAGCAAACATTATTGGTTACATATATGCATACATATTTTCTTTCGTTCTTTAACAAAAACACCTATAAACTCACACTCGGTTGTACTTGAAACCTGGAAAGAATCATAAACAATCACAATATAAAGGAGAAATAATCAAAGTACAGACAATAACAATCGTCATAATAGAAAGAGCTGAGATTTTCAAAGATCAACCGAACGCTTACCAAGAATAACTACCTGACATCTTCATAGTCAACACTTCAATTGCTTTTAAAACATTTTATTGTCATACACTCAATGAATAATAAAGCACACGCTCTGTACCCATGGCTCCCGGTGCACTACTGGAAGTTGAAACGAATAAAACACCTTTAGTTGAATGGACATTACTTTGGAACACTAAAACATATAATTCATTTACTTCACACTGTTATTTATATTTAGCGAATACACTTTAGATTATTAGATTTAAGGACCGTAACATATTTTTAACGTTAAAATAGAATCGGCTATATGTTGTAAATACTTTAAAGGCTACGTTATAAGTCAAATATAAAGAACGAATGGTGATCCTCTCATAGTAGAAACGCTACAATAAATAATCCCCACTCTCAATGTATAAATTAATGAACAAGTGAGCCAAATGAAAGACTTTAAATGATAAAAACGTATTCCCGTGACACCACAAATAATAACGATACTTACTCAAAAGTGGCACACCTCAAATTTGATAACTACCTTTACTGACAAAATGTCGAAAAACCTAGCGTAAATTACTTAGCATAATTAAAGAAGGTTCTCCTGCTCGTAAGTCTCTCAGCAGCATGTCAAACTCTTCCGTTTAATACTAAAACAACCAAACAAAAATACAAACTTGATAAAGTAAGTGCATTTTGTATAAGTAATAATTTAACACCCGAAAACGATACATAAAACTAATCTATGGGCCGAATACGCTTATAATACGAAAGTTGATCTAGAAGTATTATCGCTTCATGAGAAAACCAACGACATAATTGATACTAAACGAAAATTAAGTACTCTAACGAGAGCTTTTGGAAACGGAATCTTCTACGAATATATACACATATATGCTATGATACCAGTTTAACGAAACATATAAATTTATAAAGTATATTTATATTATAGTGACGAAGAAAAGATTAACAACCCTATGGTAAAAATAGCTACAATCAAAAAAAAGTTTTATATATAAACTAATATCCTGTGTAATTTCTTCGTACTCTTCGTACGAGTTGAAACCGTAACTCTCAATATACCTTTATCTAAATCATATAAATAAGCCCGTATGTTTGTTCATTGACATTTAATTTAAGCATGTAAGCGTATATTTTATTTAGAAATAAATAAACACATGCATTAGTTATTAACAAAATGAAACGAGAAACAAATTAGTATGATAAATAGCGAGGATAAATTAAATAAATATATAAATAAATAGAGGTAAACAATAAACATATAGAGTAAAAAGTACCACCAAAAAGGAAAACAAACCATGAAGACTTAAGATAAGGAAGTAAACACTATGAGGGTATAATATTACTTCAGATCAAACAGGAAAACTTAAGCCAATAAACAACCACTAATAAAAAAAGAAATGTACACCTCCCCGATACGACAGCTTGACAACCCAACGTCCTACTTCTGCTTTTCCTCACTTTTCTTTCATTCCTACTACGTTTTTCTTCCATTTTCCGTCCACATCCTCTTCTGCTAACATTCGTAAATTATACACCACTTTTTCTTTAAGCGTGTAAACAGCACCTGAATATATTTCATAAAAAAAACGAATGTAACTCATGTTCTCGTTTATATAACGTCACCTTTTCTGTCCGATGAGGTGGTCGTTATGATTTAAGATTCAACTGAAACATACATGTACATATGTAACTCTTTAATGCTTGTACGGTAAACAGACAATATATATATATATATGTATGTATATATATATACATATATATATATATATATATATATATATATATTCACAGAAATTGTGGAAGATGGCTGGTGCGATACTGAAATACCCTATATATTTACAGGAACCATCCTTCGAAGTCAGGATTACACATGTATTTAATACTAGAAAAGAGCCTACTCATGGTTCATTAAAAATGATCTGCAAAAAGCTCAAACCATGCGTAATTCTATTGAAGACCGGCTCATAAAGAATCCAACACAACTAGAACTGCTTACAATAATCATCTTTGGTTGTCATTATTATTTATTGACTGATTACAATGTTGCTGTTTACTCTTTTCACATTGTATTTATTATATTTTACAAGAATCAGCTACCGTAGTGGTTTCAGACTGATTTTTCATGATTACTCGGTGTTTTATATGAACTCCAGGTCGACAAGCGAATTGATAGTGAAGTTAAGCATTTGTTTGTTTGTATGTAACATACTGTCAGAATCTTTCTGATTATATAGATAGTTCTTTTCATATACTTTCATGTATTCTGATTCGACCGACCCTAGCTTCCTATTGTGCAGTTGATCTAAACGTCGAATACGTTACCGAATTATGACAGCCATTTGACGGCAGAGACTGAGTAAACAGTTTTCTGCGCCTTGCTATTTTCGTATTGTGTCTTCTCAATGTGTAAAGAAAGCACCTCAATGCTCCGCATAATATAAATGTCTCATGTCATATCTTCTCATCCAATTTTGGTTTCTATATTCTTCTTCTATTAATCCTACAACACAAATATTTATTTTTCACTGCAGAACCTGTTTCACGCCCCCAGCCGTTGAATTTAGTAGATCACATTAGTATTACAGAAATGTGTAAAGGCCAAGTAGACTATAGTGTTACAGCTGTTAAAATTCATTTTATTATTGAGTTCAAATTGGTAATATTCATAATATAATAATTATCTAATCGCCGTCATTTAATACTATTTTACACTTGTATATAGATAAAGGGATAGTAATGTTATAATTCTTCAATATGGTATTCTAATTTCACAATAAAAATTATTAAGGTATAATCGTAAGTTTGTGTCTGCGGAAAAACGGATTCATGATAACATTGCACTTTTCTTTAAAGACGCAAAACAATTAAGCATACATTTTCTTTTAAAGACATTGCTTTTCAATGTCGAATAATCTAGTCAGTGGTAAAAGGAACCAAGGAATAAAAAGAAATCAGTTAACGTAGAACATAAATAAACAAGCTAAATCGGATATTGGACGTTCTTATGTTTTGAATAGATAATTTAAATTGTTTTCATATTTGACGCGTTTTTTATTGGAAGTTGGAAACAACCCCTCCTCTCCAAAAAAAGTAAGTAACATAAAATGAACACGCACAGACATATTTCTTGTTCAATGGTTGATCGATGCTACAAGTGTTATTTTATACTTAAGAGATAGTGCTAAGTACGAATGTAAAATTTATTCCCTTTGGATACTATGTTAATGAAGTGATACGCCAGAATGGGGGAGGCGATTTGAAATATTGAAGTCGGCCTGCTGGAATTCAAATACAGTTTGTCTTTTTTCATAGATACGATTTGACAACATGATGAAGTGAACTGAACAAGCGACATCTTAAGTGATCATATTACAGCGAAAAAATTGCTTAAATGACAAAATGTGTTCTTGGTGCTACCAGACTTCTACATAAGATACATGTATTTTAGATGTGCATAGTATGATTTACGATAGTGACTAGTAAGTCTACGCGACGTTGCTCGAAAACGTATAACACAAAAAAAGAAATATAACGTGTTTGAACATATCTGTTATTCTTAAGATATTAAGGATTTTTTTATGACTGTATATCATTTGCTATCCTGAGCAAAATAATAATTTGCCTACTTTAGGACGGGCATTGTACAATACATATAGAAAACAATTTTATTTTCCCTGGGGATAGGTAATCTACAACGCATGTATGAACTATTTTAACTACTTTAGCATATGTAATGTACAAGACATATACGAAATATTTTTTTTATCTTTGCAAGGACGCGTATTGCACAACACCTATATGAAATGATTTTATTTTTTTTTAATTAACAGAACAACAATAATGTAGCATACTAATTTTTTAAGTGTATGAAAATTAGGCAATGCCTATAGCGCGTCGACATAGAAAATGTGTTTTTTCCTAAATTGATCGTTGAACATGGTTTAATTAAATCTTAATTTTGCAGAAAATACTATCTGTTAATCCTTGTAACGACGTAATTAACGTTGACACAGCAGTTTCTGTCAGATCACAGTAGTTATGCAACATTGTGGCTAGTCATTAATAAAATTGTAGATCATTTGGAAATTCTCGGTGTTGTATGTGTTTTCTGGTATTGTTTCAAGTCGTAAAATACGTCCTATTTCCACGAGTGAACCACTATTGAGTCCGGTCAGGTGTGGTTGGATATTGCCAAACCATTGCCTCACAATTTCCTGTGCCGCTACTTTTATAAGAGGCCTCCATTTCATCTCGAGATAAAACGGAGCATCGCATTAATTCCTTGTTGTGTATCCAATGGATATCATTATACTTAGTTCGCTTTACTGTTTGACAAAGATATATTCAACATTTAAGGAAGAACGTTCCGTAATTTTCGACGAGATTCCATAGTAAAAGTGATATTTTGGTTACTTATCCTCTTAATTTGCAGAATTGCTTCGAACTGATATTATAACAGTTAGTTCGATGCACCTTCTAATAACTTAATTTCCATACTAGTTACATCGACCGAAAATTTGTAAGAATTATTCAATAGATAAAAAAGTAATTCAAATAGGAAAGATAATGTAAATTTTCAATACTTAGATGAAAACAAAAACATTCAGAAAAAAACACTGTTTTATAATTGTAAAAATAAGCGCCGATGCATAAAGTGAAGTTCAAATTTTTCATATTTCACTCGCGAGCCATAACTTCGAACTATTATCTCCCTTGTTTCACCGTAATATAAAGTATTTTTAACGGTTTTGAAACTATTGCAAAGCAAATTTTCTATACTGCCTCCGTTTATTTAATCATACTATTACCCCTAACTGTATATAATAACATAAAATGCCACATTTTATTTTATTTAAAAAAAAAAATGAATTTTTTATGGTGGACTGAACAAATTTTTAATACTTGCCTTTTCCAACAGAAAATTCATAAATACCTCTGTTTATATTGTTTTATAATGGTTTAGTTCACCAATTAATATGTGTTATATTTAGGGAAACAATATTTAGACATATTCCATGATTGTAAATTTTCGGTCAAACCGGTGCTTGAAAGTATGTTTACGTTGTTCGTTTCATATCTTGAAATGTTTTAATAATTTGGGTAATATAACTGGAGTTAAGATTTTACTATCAAATTGTACTTGGTTTTCAATGACATTCTTCAGTATTTTTGGATTTCTCGTCAGTTTGTAATTCGGTTTTATTTCCCGCTAAGTAAATAATGGTCAAACAATCTGAACTAAGTCAAGTGGTATTTTTAGAGTTTGATCAAATATTGGCATTGCACCAACACTATTAGATGTTATACATTTATAATTGTACACAGTTGCCCTATGTATTTCTTTTGTATCCCATGTGATTTGATTTAAATAGGTTTTCTTTTAATATAGACAATCTGAAACACGGTATAACATGGAATATTTTTTCGTTTTGTTAATTGTTTTTGCCAGTAGTTTTCTAATAAGCGCACGCTTCTTTTTTATTTTTTTAAGTTAAAGAACGCCTATATACTTTGTCGATGATAAAATATGTTCTAGTATTAAACCAAATATATTTTATGATAAACCATATTCTTGTTTCAGGAGTATAGTTAAAATAATAAATAAGGGTTCTGATATATATTTTCTTAAAGTTGGCATTCATATTTATCATTTTGACTTCCCATTATATTTTCATATATATTTTGTTAATTCTGTTGTTTATGAAAAAAAAAAACACGTTTTGACTGATTTTCAGTTACTCGAACAATTTTGTTCGAATTTTCCTGTAACTTTCATTTGAATAGATATATTGATAGCATTGCCAAGGCTGTTGCAAAGAAGGTTGGCTCCCTCTATCGTGCTAGAAAACTACTTACGTCTGAAAGTGTCCTGTACCTCTATAAGACCACCATTCGCCCATGTATGGAGTACTGTTGTTACATCTGGGATGGTGAATCTGCTGCTTGTCTCTCGCTCCTGGACAGGGTTCAAAAGAGAGTCGCCAACCTGATAGGTCCTGAACTGTCATCTAGGCTTCAGCCACTGTCCCATCGACAAGATATTGCATCCCTCTGCCTGTTCTATAAATACTTTAATGGTGAATGCTCTGACGAATTGCAAACACTTGTATCTCCTCGACGTAACTACGCCCGATAAACCCGACAAGCTACTAAGTCTCACCGCTTTACAGTAGATATCCCTAGGTGCAAGAAAGCCTTTTACTCCAATAGTTTCTTCCCCTAGAACTGCAGGTTTTTCGAACTCCCTTCCGGGATTCTGCTTTCCCAGCTGTACTGACATGCAGATGTTCAAGTGTAATGTGAACAAACATCTTACTACTCATCCCCATTCATAGTGTCCCTGTAAATTCTGTCCCTGATAGTAGTCCCCTGCTTCAAAGTGGCACTGTGCCTTGTTTGAGGTGAAAATTAAATAAAAAAAAATGTCCCGTTAATTTTTGTATTTTTCTCTTATTAACACCTATTTTGTTTCCATTCTCTATTAATATTCCATTTTATTACATATATTTTCTTTTAACATTCCACTTGTTTTTCGAATATTCCATTCTATCTTTTCTTAATTTCTCTTTATATTTAACTTGTTCCTTCTACTATTGTAGTTAGCACATTTTTCCTGAACATATTGGTTAATTTCTCAATAAGCCTGTTATTTTCATGCGAAAAAAACATAGGTTTGTTTATATGTACCATATTTCTGATTAAATAAAATAGATCACTCTTTGTTGCATTTTTTTTCTTTTTTCTTAATGGGATGACAGCTTAATTTTTAATAATTTACTTGAAACCTGGTTCATCAGTTGCAGAAATAAAAATATTTGCTCTTTTTACTTATCAGTTTGCAAGATGTGGCACACGTTGCGTAGTAAAATATAGTTTAATTTAAATTGTTCTTAAATTACTAATTATTCAAAGCATAAATAATTAAAATGAAACTAAATTAATCCAGTTGTAGTAACAATATGGTGATATAATTAAGCAATGCGACTTTTATTTGCTAGTAATTTGTTCATTATACCTCTGTGTGTGTGTGTGTGTGTGTGTGTGAGTGTGCGTGTGTGCGTGTTTGTAATAGGCCCATTTTTGTCGCAAATATGTTGTGGGATACTTTCGAGTTATGATTTGTTCGAAAAATGTCGAATATTTGTGGGCAGTGTTATGGAACATATGCGTTAATTATAGTCACTAATGCTGAAACAAACATAGTATATGAAAAATAAGCAGGAGCCCTGTACCAGCGTTGCCCGTTTGATATTGCAAAACACATAGAACAGAATCAGAACAGGATCCTCAATCCGGAAACAACTACAACTACGGTTGTTATTGGGGGTCACTATCGGCTCTAGAAAATAACGGGCACTTGCGGCTATGGCTCAAATGAAATTATTGGCTTCCATTTTCAAACAGGTAAAAGTGTCTCGCAGTGAAAACTAGGAGGAGATGCAACAAGTGATTGTCGACCCTGTTTTATACTGTCTAGTATTGCTAGTTTAGGGTGTTTATTGGCGGGCACTCGCTGTCGTAAAAACTGGAAGTCCATGGCGGTCATGATCAGTGTCGGAATATTTTTAAATGTTCCCAATTGAAACTGCCCCCCTTCGGCAGTCGGACATAATGTCGATCTACATTTGCTAGGTATCACTAGATGCGTGTGGCGGAGAATTATGGCCACGTCTAGTTCGTGCTTTTTAATACTGAATAATGAAAACGTTCAGCAAAAACTGTTTAATAATTCTATAAACCAGAGAGCTTACAAGCGCCGATGAGTTTACTCGCGTTTACTCGTTGACGCTGGGTGAATTTATAATGACCCTTGTTGATTTCCGGCGTGACCTTCATTGGACTGTTTAGAAATGAAATTATGCCGTTATTCTCGTTTACTGGCTTCCTTTGAAATTTATTTATATGGCCGGTGACAAATCCTATCGGGTTGTTCTGAAATAATATCGGGGCTTAACATCCGGCAGCGGGCATGTTGGTCATTGCTCTTTTAAGGTGGTTTGTTCTACATCTTCTCCGTATTCTAAGGAATATTTTGTACCATGCAGACTTGTAGGATTTTTTTTTATATCTAGTCAAATTGACATTTCAAATCCGTGAAAAAAATGCGTACACAATAGTAATATACTTTGGATAAAGGAAATGGCAAATGCGAAACTGGTACAGTTCAATGTTTGAATATTTGGAAACTATAGGTTATTAAGGTAAACTGGGTAATACTTTTGGGGAAAAAATGTGCCATTTAAGTTAAAACATATTAACGACAAAAACAATGTTGTAAATTGTGAAATGCATAAATATTTCTGCTAGCGATTGACAACATACATCATAACCAACGACACTTGTTCGCTAAGAGAAACTTTTTTTTTATCATTTGCAAGATACTGATATTACAATGAGTATTAGATGCAATAGTCTCATAAGAAACACATTTAGCAATGATTATAATAGTAATATTAATAATAATAATAATAACTATGATATTAAAACTGTTTAAATAATAATAACATGAATAATGATAATGATAGTATAATGAGTATTATATGCAATAGTTTCATTAGAAACACAATTAGCAATAATAGTAAAAATATTAATAATAATAATAATAATAATAATAATAATAATAATAATAATAATACCTCGTGGAACCTGTGGAAATACCATGGTAGTTGAAAACATTTCATAAGCAAACAATAGATTGTCCCTCAATGGAATAATCAGTTAAATATTAGATCCGACCGAACCATTAATTAAAAAATATATTTTTTTGTTGATAAATATGTATAGTTGCTTATATATATATATATATATATATATATATATATATATATATATATATATATATATATATATATATATATACTAAACAGCAATAACTGACTTATTGTAACATACATCGACAAAATACTGGCTGGCAACAAATTAATTTTTAGCATTGTGATGTGTACCCAGCATAAACTGGCGGCATTAAATAATTTATTAGTATTGGAATCTTTACCAAACATACATTGCCTTGAAATGAGTAATTTTGTATTGTGATCTGCGCCCATCAGACACTGGCTGGCTGTACCTCTTCTAAGGATCGGATCCAAAAAACGCTGTATCTCCACTTATCATAAAACTAAGGTACTTTATCTTTAGTTGCTTTCTTTGAACTGTTGTCAAAAACCATATGGAATTAATCACATCTTAATCTAATAAAGCCTATAAAAGCAGAGATGATATAAGTATGGTTGCATAATATTTATCTATTCATTATCTGTTAGGGTGTATAAATTATATGTTAACGTATTTGGGTTCATTATTCAAATCTATACTTACTGCGTCATCTTTTTCATATGGTCTAGGGATGGGTATGTATGCATTGATACACGCTCACGCATATGCAACTATGTGCATGTGTAGAGATAAAAGCTCTTAAAATGTATTTATTCAAATATTTAAATATATATATATATGTGCATACATATATATATATTGTATATATATATATATATATATATATATATATATATATATATATATATATATATGTGTGTGTGCGTGTGTGTGTGTGTTTGGGTGCGTGTGGGTATATGTGTGTGTACTTACTCCTTGCCAAATATACAAAATTATATACATTGATGAAAATATGTGTCCAGAAAAACATGTAATCGAAAATTCTACAAAGTAATATATATATATATATATATATATATATATATATATATATATATATATATATTTAAAGTGATGGTTGTGTAGTTCCAACGAGAGAAAAAAATGTATATTTAAAAGAGTGTAGCCATCAACAATTGTGGGTTTTTTTTAAAAGGTTTTCATCATATTTTTATTTTAAAATGTTTTTATAAAGCGTTTCGAGCTTAGGGTGTGCTCTCTTCAGATATTTTCGTAAAAAGTTTTTCTTTAAAATGGGAGTTTGTAGATATGCCTCCGCTGATATTAAATATGTTTTTCAGAGTGATGCGATGCGTGTATTCAGTGTTCAGACATTCTGTCTCCAACTTTAAGTGTTCACAGTGTCGGTCAAAGTTAGTTTCAAAGAGTGTTTTTTAGTCCATATGGTGAAGGTTTTTATGGCTTTTTTAGGGTTCTTTTTAAAGACTTTCTTTCCCCATGTATAGCATACACTCACACACAGTCACATACGCATACATATACATTCATGTACATGTACACATGCACACGAACACGTACGCAGGCACACACACATACACACACGTACATACATAGAAATATATGTAGGAGCATACATATATACACATATACATACCCACCTACACACTCACACACGTACTCGCATACATCCACCACTAATAGTTATTTTTATTTTTTTATTTTTTTATTTTATATATATATATTTTTTTTCCAACCAAAACACGCATGTATATATGCGCTTAATCATTCAGACATACGTACACGCACCCACACACACACAAGTAAGATGGAGAATAGGTAGAAGATATATATACACACACATACACGCACATACACATATATATGTATGTGCACATACACTCACAAACATCCACATACTATGTAGGCACACACACATACACACACGCATGCACACACACGTACATATGCAGAGGATCACACATACGCGTATATCCATATCCACACGAACACATTTACCCACTCATACATGTGCATACATATGTATATATATATATACATACACACACATACATACGGATGTGTATACACTCATCCACCCATATATATATATATATATATATATATATATATATATATATATATATATATATATATATATATATATGGGCACATGCACTCACAATCACACATACACACATACATATTCATACATTCTACCTCATGTATATCTTGGTTGAAGTTTCCTTTCCAATCCAAGCACATATGCATACATGGATTCGGTCACCCAGACATAAGTGCACGTATACATACAAACAAGATGTAGCATAGATAACAGATGATATATAATTATACACACACGCATACACAATCATATGTGCACACCCACGCACACACATATACACACGCACACACGCGCGCACATACACATGCATACGTTTAATTTCTAGTTGTTTGTTTAGTTAAGAGAAATGGTACTGTACTGGGTATGGGCGCGCGCACCCGCGAAAGTGTGCGTGTGCCTTATTGTGCTTTTTTGTTGTTTCGTGTGTGAGGGTGCACACCTACCCAAGCATGCATGCGTGTAAGTGTATTTTGTGTTTTGCCTATTTATGTGTATAATTATGGAGAGATGTTTAAGGCGGGGTTAAACTTTGCTATGAAATTTTTTTCTTGTGTGAGCAAGTAGAAGTAGTTGTCAGTTTGGAAGATGGGCATTATCTCGAATCTGCCTCCACTGCATGTGTGTATATGTTGTGATACATGTAGGTGTCTATTTTCCGCGATTTTGATGTTGGATCGGTGTAGGGCTACTCAATTACTAAGTTTTTTTGTAGCGCCTATGTAGGACTTATCGCATGCTGGACATTTTATTACATAGATCACGTTTTTTGAGGTGCAATCTAGGTTTTTTTTAATGTTGAATGTTTGTATGGGGTTCGTAAATGTGTATGTGTTTCCCTCTAATATTATGTTGCAGACTCCACATCGTTGTTTGTTGCATTTTGTGACTCCTTTTGTTGCGTCTTGATTGAGTTTGGATGAGGTAAGAATGCGTTTTAGGTTTTTGGGTTGGCGTTTGCTTTTTATTATTTTTGTTGTTTTAAGGAAATTGTTTAGTTTGCTGTTTTGGTTAAGTAGGACGAGGTTTTTCGTTATCTCTGTAAAAAGCTCTGGGTTGTTTGTGTTGTGTGTGGAGACGTATGTTAGGATTTGTTCTTTGTTTCGTTCTTTAGGGGTTCTCAAATCTTCTACTGGTATATTTGTCGCAAGTTGGATCCCTTTGTCTATAAGTTGTGATGGGTATTTTCTTTTTCTTAAATTTATTCGTAGTTCCTTGAGTCGGATTTTTCGAAGGTTATTGTCCGTGAGTATGGTGCAGATTCTACGTGCTAGGGTGTAGGGAATTGATTTTATGCAGCTTTTAGGGTGGTGACTTTTAAAGTGTAGGTATTGTTGGGTGTCTGTAGGTTTGCGGTAAATGTATGTGATAATGTTATTGTCTTTAATCTTTATCAGTATGTCTAGGAAAGGTAATTCTGTAGAGCTTTGTTCTATGGTGAATTTAATTTTTGGGTGTAGGTTCTGGAGTATGGTGTGTAAGTCTGTGATGTCCCCCCATGTGGGTTTCCATAGGATGAAGCAGTCATCTAAGTACCTTTTCCATGATTCTACAAACAGCATTTTAGTGCTGTGGCCAAATTTTTGTTCTATTTTTTTATATAAGGTTTCTTCTAGGTAGTCTAATGTAAGGGTTGCATAAGTCGGTGCCATTTTCGTTCCCATTGCTGTACCTAGTGTTTGGATGTAGTTGGTATTGTTGAATTCGAAGGAATTATTATTTAGAATTATGTCTATACTATCGATAATGAATTGCTTTGTGAATCTGGGATGTAGTGTTTGTGCGTGTCTGTTGATCCAAAATAGTATTGCTTCTTTTCCTAATTCATGGGGTATATTACTATATAAACTGCTAACGTCAAATTTAACTAATAGTTTCCCGTTTTCTACTGTATGTGGTAAGGTAGTAAGAAAATGGATGTCGTCCCTTATGTAGCTCTTAACTTGATCTGTGAAAGGTTGTAATAAGACGTCTATTAAGTTGCTAAGTCTGCTTGTCGGACAGGCTGGTCCTGTTACAATGGGTCTAAATGTAAGGTCATTAGGGTTTGGAGCGCTAATATATTCTGAGTTTTGTGTATCGATGGCAAGTTTTATTGTGCCAGATTTGGGTATTTAAGGCAGTCCGTAGAAGTTGTTGGTCTTTGTAATGAAATTTGTGAGGAAGTCCTTTTCTTTCTTTTTTAATATTTTGTTGTGTGTTGTACAAAGTTTTTGATTTTTGAGATGGTGGTGTTATCTATGTTGGTACTAATGGGTTTATAGTAGTGTTTGTCATCCAGTAATTCTGTAATTTTTGTTTCATAATACGTTCTGTCCATGATTACTACGGCACTGCCTTTGTCTGCTTCTTTTATTATTATGTCATTATTATTACCGATCTTTTCGAGTGCTTGTTTTTGCTTATGTGTGAGGTTGCTTGTGGTTTTGTGTTTTTTTTGGAGGTTAAGGTTCCAGATATTTTCTAAGTAGTTGTTTAGTTCTTTTGTGTTGTTCTGTTTATTAGGGAAATATGTTGATTTGTTTTTTACTAAAGAATCATCTTTGTCCCCTTTGTTATCTAGTGTTTCTATTAGTCTAAATTTCCGTTCGAATTCTTTAAAGGTCCTTTTTTAGTTCTGCTATATTGCTTTTAGGGGTGGGGCAGAATTTGAGGCCCAGCTTCATTATTTCCATTTCGTTCTTTGATAAGGAGTATGTGGATAAATTGATGATTTTGGGTCTAATTTTTTCTAACCTGGGATTGTTGTTCCCTGGGGTCTTCCTAAAAAATGCTGGGAGTTGTTTGTTTCCTTGTTTCGAGGAGTGGTGTGTTTTAGGGTGATGTGATGTCTCCTTGTAAAATGAGTGTTGTGTACAATATTGTGAGGGTTCAGTGATAAATGGTTGAATGGGTTGTCGTTATATGTTTTTTGTGTTGGATAGTTGTGTTTCAGTTGGAATTGGTGTTGCTGTTGAGGATACATGCATTGTTGTATAGGGTTGTGTTGTCGGGGTTTGTTGTAGGGAAACTCTGTTTGTTGGGATTGGTGTTGCATGGGATATTCTGATTGTTCCCGTTGATGGGGGAGGTGCCTTAAGGGTTTGTTTCTTTGTGTGGGATATGAGGGGTGAGAGTTGTAGGTAGTGTTTTGAATTATGTGATGTCTTAGGTAGTTGTGTTGCATTGTGGGGATGTTTTGGCAGCGGTTGTTTAGTAAAGGTATTTTTTCGTTGTTTGTGTTTGCGATGTAGTGTCTGTGGGAATGGACTTTTGATTGTGTTCGCTGAATTGGGTGGTAATAGTTAGGTTTGTATTGCTTAGGATTGTATATAAGTGGGTATTTTTGTGGAGATGTATTGTGTGGTATGTTGTCCGGTGTGTTGTGTTTGTTAAGGGTGCGGGTTCTTGTGTAATTTTGAGGTGTTATTAGTGTGCGTTTTGGCTGGGCCAGTTGTTTGGAATTTGTGTATGACGTGGATATATTGTGGTTGCTTCTTTGTGTGTAGTTGTATCTGTTGTGTGGATGTGTTTGTGTATGGTGTATGTTTCGTTTCTTACCTTTGTTATGTGATCTCTGTGTTTGCAGATATCGTGTAAGAGTGTTCTGTTCCTGGTTGTCCTTGTATGTGTTTGTCGATTGTTTGCTTTTTTCTTTTTCCGGCAGGTTTTTTAGCCAGGTTATTTTCCGTCCAATGATTTCCCTGGATTTTTGCTCCTATTTTTTGCATGTAGAATCCCAGAGTTCCAAGAGGGGTTGCTGTGTTTCCTTGGGGCAGAGTTCCTTGATTTTTTAAATACTTTATTGTCAATTTCTGTGTACTTCTCCGTAGAGTGTACTTTTTTGTCTTCCTGTATGTCGATTTCGGCCTGAAGTTTTGAAATACTTAGGGCTTTTTTAATGTTCACTTGTTCCTCTGTATCTTGTGGTGTAATTTTTTCCCGGAATTTATATGGAATGAATTGGTCCTCCATCGTTAGAAATGTCTTGTATGTTGCTGCGGTGTCACTGCATTTTACTGCATGGTAAAAAGCCATTTTTCTTTGTTTAAGGAGGATGTTCCAGTTTTGGAGATTCCGTTTTTTGGTTTTTAGTACTTCATTCTGTATGTATGGTCTTCTAAAGTATTCCAGATATTCTTGTTGTGCTTTGAGTTGGTTAATGATTTCCTCAAATTGTATCTCTTTCTTATCCTGTTGGTTGGAAATGAGCTGGATTATTCTGTCCATTTTCTCATTTAGTTGCTGCAATCCGTCCTCGAGATGTTTGTGTTCTATGGAGAGGTTTGTCTGTGAATCCATCAGGTCCTCCAGAGATTTTTTCTTGTTGATTTTTTTCTTGTTGTGAGTGTATGTGCACATACATATATGTGTGTACATATATGTGTGTATGTGCGTGTATGTGTGTGTATATATATCTTCTACCTATTCTCCATCTTACTTGTGTGTGTGTGTGGGTGCGGGTACGTATGTCTGAATGATTAAGCGCATATATACATGCGTGTTTTGGTTGGACAATATATATATATATATATAAAATGAAAAAATAAAAAAATAAAAATAACTATTAGCGGTGGATGTATGCGAGTACGTGTGTGAGTGTGTAGGTGGGTATGTATATGTGTATATATGTATGCTCCTACATATATTTCTATGTATGTACGTGTGTGTATGTGTGTGTGCCTGCGTACGTGTGCGTGTGCATGTGTACATATACATGAATGTATATGTATGCGTATGTGATTGTGTGTGAGTGTATGCTATACATGGGGAAAGAAAGTCTTTAAAAAGAACCCTAAAAAAGCCATAAAAACCTTCACCATATGGACTAAAAACACTCTTTGAAACTAACTTTGACCGACACTGTGAACACTTAAAGTTGGAGACAGAATGTCTGAACACTGAACACACGCATCGCATCACTCTGAAAAACATATTTAATATCAGCGGAGGCATATCTACAAACTCCCATTTTAAAGAAAAACTTTTTACGAAAATATCTGAAGAGAGCACACCCTAAGATCGAAACGCGTTATAAAAATATTTTAAAATAAAAATATGATGAAAACCTTTAAAAAAAACCCACAATTGTTGATGGCTACACTCTTTTAAATATATATATATATATATATATATATATAT
This sequence comes from Euprymna scolopes, assembly GCF_053919585.1. Classification (NCBI taxonomy): domain Eukaryota; kingdom Metazoa; phylum Mollusca; class Cephalopoda; order Sepiida; family Sepiolidae; genus Euprymna; species Euprymna scolopes. The sequence continues at coordinate 138,617,157 of NC_136486.1, forward strand.
ATATATATATATATATATATATATATATATATATATATTTATATATATATATATATATATGTGTGTATATATATATATATATATATATATATATATATATATATATATAATATGAGCAAACAGGTTATAAAATATGTTAAAAAACACTTTGGAATGAGTTAAAAACATATTAAATCTGAAAAGGAAACACTATATAAATGGATATTTGGTCTGGATCATAGTGATTCACCCAGGTTTCATCTTGTGTTATCAGCCTTTTAACTTTATCATTTTTTTTCTCTTCCCAGATCTTTTTTTATTTATAGTTATGTCTCGGAATTAGAGTGAAAAGCACATCTTATTTTTCATTTATTAATATTACTTTTTTCCTTGTACACATTTTTGTGAATTATTCCATGGATTTCTGCCTTTGGATTATTATGGACCATCTTCTTCAAATTACGGGATTTCTTTGAATTTTACTTGTACAAATGGAAATTATTTTAACTTTCTTGAAGTTTTACATTTGGGTTTTACCGTCACTGGATTTTCATCTTCCACCAGTCTATCCATTCATGTGTAATCACCTTGTTCTTTTCCATATTCCCTCTGCTTAACTTATTTTGTTTTCAAGTAAGATCTTTGACTTGCTTGTTTTTTCATCAAATACATCTGCATGCAAAATCCGATCCCGCATTTTGCTGATTCCTACCCTCTGATGAGAAACTCCGCGGATTAAGGACTATCCATTTATCTAGTGTTTCCTTTTCAGATTAAATATGTGTTTAACTCATTTCAAAGTGCTTTTTAACATATTTTATTAACTGTTTGCTCATATTATAAGCTCTGTTTCCTATCGAGCTTTTATATCTGGCTGAGATAATTTTATAAAAATTAATTTTTTAACAGTTATAATTTACTTTAATTTGTCCATCTTGGATCATTTTGGTAAATTTAATTGTAATTTTCATTTTATATATATATATATATATATATATATATATATATATATATATATATATATATATAATGAAAATTACTAATTGCACGCCCCTCGTTAATATATATATATATATATATATATATATATATATATTAACGAGGGGCGTGCAATAAGTAATGCCCCTGGCCAACTTCTCCTTGTCTGATGTAGCTTAAATATTGCATGTGCAATGATTTATATCTCTACGGGTTATGTTGCAAATTACAGCTCTGAACTAATTGTGGTTTCTTTCTTACGGGTATTTGAACTCTGTCAGGTGTTAAATGGAGCATGTTAAATGTTGAGCAGTGATGCGGTGTTTGTATTTAAAAGGACGCACACCACAGGAGAGTTTTGAAGATCGGCTCATTACTATTCGCCAAATAGACCACGATATCAAGATTAGTATAGGGCATGTGGAAACTATCATTCATGACCATTTGCATATGCATAAGGTGTCTGCTAGATGGATGCCCAGGTTGCTCACACGATTCATAAGCGGGAACGCGTCGAGTGCTCGAGGATGAATTTGGAGATTTGCCAAGAAGAGGAGTCAACGTTTTTCAAAAGACTGATAACACAGTATGAAACCTGGGTCGATCACTATGATCCAGACCAAATTCCAGTCAATGCAGTTTAAGAACTTGGACTCACCACCTTCATAGAAGGCAAGGGTGCAGCCCTCTGCTGGCAAGGTAACGCTCACAGTCTTCTGGGACCAGGACGGAGTGTTGATGACAGATTTACTGGCAAAGAGTACCACAATAAAAGGGTCCTATTATACTCTATTATTGAGGAAATCAAGTGAGGCTGTCAATATCAAGATAAGGGGCAAGATCTGTAAAGGTACCCCTCTCGTGGAGGACAACGCTCCTATCCACAGCTCGCATGTCGCCAAATCAGAAACAGGGCGTGTGGTTATGGAATATTCTCCCATGCTACCTACTTTCCTGATCTTGCACCCACTGACTTTAACCTCTTGAAGTTGTTTTTGAAAGGAAAGCGTTTCCCAGATGATGAAGCCTTTATTTCTGAAGCACCGTCCTGGTTAAAGGATCAACCTGGGGTGTTCTACAAAAGCGGCCTTCAGAGCTGCATTAAACGATGGGAGAGATGCATAAATATCGGTGGTTCGTATGCAGAGAAGGACTAATAACTGTGCCAAGTTTTGTTGCTCTACTGCTATGAGAAATGGGTCAGGGGTATTACTTATTGCACACCCCTCATATATATATGTATATATATATATTTATATATATATATATATATATATATATATATATATATATACGAGCAAAAGTACCCGTCGTTGACTGAATTCATAAAAGCCTACAATAAATGTACTCTGATTTATGAAAGTATGATAGGTTATGAAAAGAAGGGCTGTAAATTTGGATTGAATATGGGGGTATCAAAACCAAAGCAAAATATGATGAAAGTAAATATAAAATAGATAAACGCAATAATTTATTATACAATACCTGTTTACACTGACACACTTATCATAATATTTTTTGGATATATATTAAAAAAAACAAAAACTTTTTAAACTTTCTGATATATTTACATTCTGTGGATGTCAGGTTCGAACGAACATCCCATAATTTTATTATACTATATTTTTAACTGAAACATAATTATCAAAGTATACTTACGCAGATAGATATGAAAAGTCTTTATTAAAGTGTGGCTATGCCCATTCTATGGAGGCCAGGCCCGAACGCAGACCCCACAAGTTTATTATATAATCCTTATTTAAGTTAAAACATACTTAATAAAACCTTCTGATGTACATATATATCCAAAACACTTGTAAACGATATTTGTTTATTTTTAAATTTTCATTTCCATACTTCTGCCAGATCAAACACACCCATTCCTGTGTCTCGATACATCTTCTATCCTTATATGTAATCAATGTTTTAAAATAGCCAACCATATAGGAATCTATTCGTGATCAGACACACACACACAGACATTCAGCTTTATCTATAATATAAAGCTGAACGTATGTGTGTGTGATTCTGGTCACGAATAGGCTCCTATATGGTTGACTATTTTAAAAGACTGATAAAATATAATGATAGAAGATGTATCGAGTATCAGGAATGGGTATGTTTGATCTGGCATAATGCTGGTTCATAAAAATTGTGGGGTCTACGTTCGCGCCTGGACCCCAAAGGAGTAAAATAACAAAAATGAAACAACAAAAAAAAACGTTCACAATGGTTTTTGGTGTAGATGTACATAAGAATAATTTGATCAGTATGTGTCAACTAGAATAGTGATGGGATAATAAAAGTGTGGGGTATGCATTCGCGCCTGTACTCCATGAAAATTGTGCACAAACATTAACAAAGTTTTTCATATCTATTTGTTTCAGTTTGAAGAAACATGGTATGTTCGGGTGTCCGTTCGCGCCTGACCTCCATAGAATGTAAATATGTCACAAAGTTTAACAAGGTTTTTTAAAAGGGGTGAGGGTCCACAATAACATCTTTACTTTAATCTTTATTCACGTTAGCTTGTATTTATTTTTTAGTTGAATTATATTGTGTCGAATAAATTCACCAAATAAATTCAAGTTCTTATTAAAGTAAAACCAAATAAAAGTCGCAATTTAGACAATCGTCGACACAAATTTGGCATAACACTGTTTTTTCCTTCTCCACTTGCACGTTGCACTCTTTCGAAAATAGATAAATATTAAACAAAATATGAACGTTACTTGTTATCGGGTCAAAAGAAAGAAAAAAAATCCTGCTCACGTGATTACGTGTCTTTTTAAAAAGCTGTATATATCTGTTTAAGCTTTTTTTCAGTGTACTAGAAGGAATTCAGTTGATTACAACTCTTTCTTCGTATTCTTTACATTACAATAGTACAACCAAGAATCTGACGGCACAGTACTACATTGCTAAATACCTTAAAACTGAAACTAAGTAATTCCGCTTGAAAAGGGTGCCATGTTCTTCCTATTATTATTTATATCGATTCTTTGTGTTTACTTTTGAATATCCCATTTTGCTGTTTCGGATTATTTTACAAAAGTAAGTAAAGCTTCATTATTTTTCAAAACTGTTTTTTTTTAGATATTTCGTCGATATTATTTAGTAAGACTGATTAGCAGAAAAGCCAACAAACGACTACACGAAAAATATAAATATACAAGAAAAAATGTTACCATAGTCAATAAAATTCAGTTCATGTTCTTTTTTTAATGCTCTTTATTGAAATAATATCAACGAACCTTAATTAAAACAAAAATCTGAGGCGATAACTACGTAAATCAATTTAAATATAAACTACACATGCCATGATCGAATATTCCTCAAGCACAAAATAACGGAAAACATCAAAATATGTTTTAAAATATTCCTTACGTTGACGGAACACTCTTAAATTGTTTACACAGAATGCTCAAGTGCCCCTCCTTCAAATTGATAACGGTGCCTCCATGTCAAAGTCGCTGCCATTTGGATTTGTTTTTTAAAGCGGTTCGTGAATTATTTTTTTTTGTTTTTTTGAACTACTTAAAAATATAAACCAATGAGATTTTCTACCATAAATTTAACTTTAATTTATTATCCTAACATTTATTTCTTGTATATTTATATTAGTATATATATATATATATATATATATATATATATATATATATATATATATATATATATATATATATATATATAACATTTACGCTTTGTAAGGAAACATCACTTTGTTGGTAACTCTTGGCTACAAATGGAAAAAATTGAAATAAAATATATTTTCGCGAAAATTATCTTTACTTTTCTAATATTTTGGTTAGGGTAAAATTTTTGAGTATCATAAACTATCTCTGTAAAAAAAAACCCTTCTGTTCATAACCTATCATACTTTCATCAATCACAGTCCATATTCTGTAGGCTGTTTTTTAACCCAGTCAACACCGGGTACTTCTGCTAGTATATATATATATATATATATATATATATATATATATATATATATATATATATATATATATATAAACAGAGATGTGTGTGCCACAGACGATTTCTGATTGGTTAATCCAATAATCACATCTCCTAAAAAAGTATAGTTCTTACGCTCTTAACTTTACCATAAAATATTTTGGTCTTATTTATTGTCCATCTTGGAAGGGTTTAATTTTTTTTCTAACTTGCCATTTACAAATTACAAAAATACGAAACTTCACAATCCAACCTCCGACTCAACGTCCGCCATTCACACAACAAGAAAGCAAACGCTGGACAGATTATTAGTACTAATACTACTACTACTACAAACAATACAGCACGAAAACACGCGCACACACGCACATACACTCACGTCCACTACCGTCCTTGGCTACGTCACGTTGTTATGGCAACACGATAAATACACAGTAAATTGGATTTTCTTCATTTCTACGCAAATATTACGCAAATATAAATCATATAGAATATCTGTATGAATATAATTACACGTAATAGTTAAATAAAGACGATCATCGTATAAGAGGGTACTCCTGCAGTATTTTACCCACCGATTTCACGATCTTAGCCGAGCAGCGTTGATCGACATCCGTCGGAAAACGCCGGAACATGGCGAGCGGTACGATACTCTATCAGCCAATCAGGGCGCTTCAAACGAACGCGCAGCAGACGAATAATTTTCATTGAAATTACACACATAACGTTTCATTTCAGTTATTTTATTGTTCAAAGTAAAAATACACAGCCTTTCATTTCAGCTATTTAATTTAGCGATAAAAAAAAATCCGGGAGCTGTTGGAAACATATTTATGCGAATTTATGTGGAGACAAAAATTTGGACACAACCCTTTTGTCTCCATAATAAATCAAATCGCGGAAGGCTATCCGGTTTGGGAAGGAGCTTTTTTCCACATCCTCTGAAAACCCTTTGCTCCCTACTTTGCCTCTCTACAGTCAGTAGAAAATCTTCCAGTCGGAACTAAAGATAAACAGTAATTGTTGTCCCCCCTACAAACATTACTGAAAAAAAAATATTGTTGTTACTGTTTAATAACGTTTTGTTAAAAACAAAAACAAAAAAAAAACAATGAAGTGTTTATTACTGTTGCTTACCCCCCCCCCAAAAAAAGCTATCGGAAAACAAAATGAACCAAAAAAAAATATTAAACAAAATAAATTAATTTTACTTTAAAAAAACTTACGGTAAGTGTTTGTGATTTATTTTATCCAAATGTTTTGTATTAATGTTATCCATTTTGTTGTGTGTGTGTAATATCTTTTCCTTATAATGTTGTTGCTATTCACATACTTTTAGCGTTCTTGCACCGTAGCTCCGAATTCTCGGCTTTCGTCGGCGTTAACGCCGAAAGCGTTCGTCAACGCTCGGCTAAGATCGTGAAATCGGTGGGTAAAATACTGCAGGAGTACCTATAAGAGAACCGAAAAAGAAACTAATAGGGAATTTGTATAAAGTTGTCTTTTCTTTTTAAATAAATAGAAAAAAGGGGTGTTGATAAGACTATCGATACTTATACAGTTTAGTGACGACATTAAAAAATGGAAATATTGAAAAAAAAAATTATTGTACGTAACTGTTATAGACTGAAGTTCTCCGAAAAATAATTTCACTTCATTTGATCAAGTAGTTTTGTTCTTACAGCGAAACACAATTATTTATCACGACGACGTCAACGTGGCCATTTTGGAAATGTACCTAGCAGAATACCTCCATTTTAGGCCAAATTTCGCAATCTAGCCTTTTTTTCTCGCCATATTGAGATGCGCACAACACATCTGCAATTTTTTTACGTTTTTTTTTTCTTTTTTTTTTTAAATCTGCAATTTTTTTGCGTTTTTTTTTAAAATAAGAATACTATTGAATATGCAAAGAAATTGAAGAATGCAAAGAATTGAACAATTTTTATACGAGATTATTTTCGAAACATGCTCAGTTGGACACGCATGGATAACTTCGATACTTCGTTTATTTACTTCTGTTACAAATTAGAAAAAAAAAAACACCCCAAAAATGGCATCTGTCTTCGCAAAAAAAAAAATCTCATTCTGGTGGGGGGGAACAAGGGCTGGATTGGCCTAAAATGGAGGTATTCTGCTATGTACGGCAGGTACCTGCCCTTGGGGAATTCCTGGGCCTGCATTAACATTTCCAAAATGGCCACGTTGACGTAGCCGTGATAAATCATTGTTTTTCGCTGTAAAAAAAAACTACTTGATCAAATGAAGTGAAATGTTTTTTCGGAGAACTTCAGTCTATAACAGTTACGTACAATAAAAATTTTTTTTCAATATTTCCATTTTTTAATGTCGTCACTAAACTGTATAAGTACCAGACTATCAATACACACAAAAAAATATAGATTTATTTTTGGGTAAAGTTCCCCCGGGTTTTCCTTTCACTTCAGTAAATAATGGTCTTTTGTTATATATATGGCGTACTATTATCCTTATATATATGATGTTTATGTTTATATATATGAATAAGTGATAGTGTCTGTGTGTGTCTGTGCGTCTGTGTGCATTTCCCTACGCTAAAACTGTCAATTTTAAGCCTACAGATTCGAAATTTGATATACAGGGTACTGAGATTTGGGAAAATCGATGTGATAGGTTTTCCACAGAAATTTGGCGATTAAGTGGTCAATATTCAACAATTAGACCTTTGAGAACTCTACCAAACTCCTCCTACAATTTAAGGTCTGAACACGTGATATTTTATATATAGGTTCCTTGGACATGGATCTAACTTATTAACTTTACTTGATCCCTAAACAATAAATGTTAAGAGGTCATAATAGGGGTCAAATTTAAAAAAAAATGACCGATTTTTTTCCTCAGCATACACCTCTTCCTCCACTGTACCACGCGCTCAAGATCAGAGGAGAGAGAATTTGAGATAATTTTTCATTTACGGCCTTTGATGTGATGATTGATAGATGGTCGTGTAATTAGCATAGATGTCAACCAATGATTTTACTATGTGTTTTGGAAGATCATTGATGTAGATCAGGAAGAGAGTTGGCCCCAGGATGGCCCCCTAAAAGACTCCAGCATTAATACTGTGGACCTCTGATTTCTGCCCATCAATGAACCTACCGGAGAGAAATTATTTTATGATAGAGAAAGCATTTCCAGTGATACCGTAGCTGGAAATCTTGTGAAGTAGGCCCTTATGCCATACCTTATCGAAGGCCTTCGATATGCCAAGAGTCATTGCCCTGGAAAGGAACCTTTGTCAAGAGATTAACTAATCCTATTAAATATAATCGTTAGCACATCTGCTGTAGATCTCGCGGAGCGGAAACCATAGTGCATGTCACTAAGAAGATTGTTTCCTCTGAGGTGGTTGACTACTTATTTATTTAATATACATTTCAACAACTTACTCATGACACACAGAAGACTTATTGGTCTGTACTGAGAGGGAGATTACTTTTCACCTGAATTCTTAAATACAGAGCATATTTATGAGGTTTTCTAGGGCGTTGGAAAGCAATTCTCCTTAAGGAACGATTAAACAGTTTTGTAAATATGGAGAAGTTCTGTTTGGAATTTTTCAACACTATAACTTGAATGCCATCAGGGTCAGTTGCTTTACTGGAAACTAGGTTTTTGATTAGCTTGGCGACCTCAAGCACATACATTTGTATGTTGCATAGCGTTTTGTCTGTTATAGGAGGAAATACAGGGAGTTGATAGTCATTGTGGCATAGGGTAGAATTAGCTGCAAAGTTCTTTGCAAATAGGCTGACCTTGTGTGATGCTGACGAGATGACCTCAGTTCCATTGATTATGGTAGGTGTAGAACGCTCGCTTCTGTTCAGGATCCTGTTTGCTATTTGTCAAACCTGGTGGGACCCAAACCGCTGTTCAGCTACTTTGGATTTAACAGGCTGAGCATATAGCTCTCTTCAATTTTTTATTACTCTTTTACATTGGTTGCTGGCAGTCATTAAAGCAGCTTTCGGTTCAGTACATCTATTACTTTGGTAGATATGGAAAAAGTGATCTCTGTGCGCGATGGCAGCAGTACAATCTGGGGAGAACTATGGTTGGCTGTTAAGGTTTTGTCGGTTTATGCCTACAATTAACCATTCCGTCAGATGTGATACTATAGAGGACAGTTTTTGAACATGGAATAGACAGGTAGATCAGATATGAATATACGGAAGCTATCCCCATCAGTCATAGAGTATCGATGTACAGTATGGTGGAGAGGTTAGTCTGAAGACTTATTGAATTTCATTTTTATCATAACTTCTACAACGGAGTGGTCGGGGGATCCCAGAGGGCATAGAACGGAACATAAACATAGCTCATGGGAAGTTGTGAGGAAAAGGGCTAGAAGGCTTGCATACTGACCGGTAGTACCGAGCACACGGGTGGGTTCGTTAACTATATGAGTGAAGTCATAAGCAGTGCCAAAATCATGACAGACCCTCCCCTAGTCATCGGTCTTATTTGAGTGGGTCAGCCATTCTATATTATGGATATTAAACTCACCGCAAATTTGAATGTTAGCCGAAGGATGAGCAGACAGGGTGTGGTCAATTTTCTCAGATATGCTCTTAAATATAGTAACCCCACTGTTTTGGAGGCGATAGAGTGCTAATATAAATGCAGTGGTGTAAGCTAGTGCAACCCGGAAGCAGAGTTAAAGTAAAGAAGGGCCTTCTGTGGAGATATCCCTGTCACATGGAAAGCCATCTTTAATGTAGGCACATATTTCAGGAACATGGTGATCTTGGGGGTCAGATTTAGATGTTAGGATATAGTATCCATTAATCATGAATTTATCTAGGGAAGTTGTTTGCCCTATGCCAGTTTCACTTAGAAAGAATATGTCCGGTTTCGTCTCCTGTAATTGTGTTTCCATTCCTGGAAGGTTGGAATGTAGACCCCTGATGTTGGAGAAGGAGACCTGGTAGTAGGGATCTACGTTGGAGGATGGGGTTCTAGCTTTATTCGTAATGTTTTGTGGAGATTTTCATGTTGAAGTTTTGGGATTTATGGAGCAGGTCGATATACTTGTTTGGAGCAGGACAGAGAGGGAAAATAAGAGAGAAAAATACAATATTTTTTTTTTGCCCGTGATTAGGCAAAGCCGTAACAATTACCCACTAGTATAGGATCGAAACTATTGTATGGTCCAGAATCCATTCATCAATGGCAATACAGAAGTCCCAGTTACTTGCACCTGCACATAGGACAGCCTCCTTAGTGGTTAATCCAACTTTCGGGTCCCTAACTATTAAGCGGGTAACGTCAGAGCAGATAAAACGTTTACCTCCAGCACCCTTACTAGTGACATGCCCACAAGGATATACATAGAAACAAAAAAAATTCCAAAATCTCAGGCTACTGTTCACTAAGTACTACCGACCGGGAAAGCAGTTTTCTCTCCACTCTTTGTCAGAAAAATCACTCATTGGAAATGAGGAATGAAGGAGAAAACAGGAGAATATAATATCTACTTAGTATAAGTCCGTTGCCCTTTTCCAAGCTTAGGATAGTACTTGAAAATAGTCCATGTAAATACATGGATACTTTTTGCCTTTATCCAGAATGTTCGAGCATTCAAGCTCTACTCAATAATAAATATGTTATAATGGAGCTTTTATCAAATTGGAAAGGCTGATTGATTTTACTCGTTTAAAAAACTGGTTAAGAAGTAATACCTTTAAGGTTACGTATTTAGTTTAGAATAGCAAGAAGTAATGTAAGGCCGCGTGTTTGTGAGTTCAGATAATATGCAGGTATAATTTTGGAAATATATTTGCGATATAAAACATATTTGTTCTGTTCCAGATGCCGCGCAAACACTTGACACACATATACTATATAGGCAAGATTTCTCACTTGACGATAAATAAAAATAAGACAAACAAATATTTTTGTATTAACAACCCGCGCTGACACAATAATGTTATTAGTTAAAAAACTGTTATTTTACATGAGGATACTAGGGTGTCTTGTAACTAATCATTATTTTCACCTAATCCTATTTTACAAAAAAATCTTACAACTTAGAATTTAACTTGAATATGCTATTTAAAAAAGAGTTTCGTTTAATGCAAAAAACAAAAAACTTTTAAAATCTCGTAAATAAATGAATAGAAATAATGATGGTGAGCAGAATGAACTTGTCTTAAAGTGAACAGTCGCAATAAAAATAAACAAAATAATAATAATGGTGCCGGAGTGGAAGTATCCTACGTCAAATCGGGGCTGCTAAACGGTTGTAAATATTTGTTCGATTTACTAGAACGTTGTATGTGAAACTCAACCTCCTTTCAAATCATTAAATATTGGAAAATTCTAAGTAGGAGCCGATACCTAAGATGCCCCTGTATATTGTATGAAACTGTTGGACTCAAAATATTTTTTTACGAATATTTTATTTGTATTTTTCTTTGCATGTTGGATTTTTTGTTTCAAAAAAGAAAAATGTTTCTAATGTGAATAAGACAACTTGATCAGTTTACATACTGCGAAAAAATGCGGTTTTAACGCGCAAACTCAGCGTAGGTTGGAAAACAAGTTGAAAATACATATAAAGTGACCAATGATTATCGTACTTGATTCATTGCCGTTAAGTGTTTGTTTCGATCTCACCTCCAGATATTTTTAAATTAACGACAATTGAACTGTTTAGAAAAGGTCACAATACGTGCATGTCTCATTTATTGCTGTTTTCTTGTTTTACTTTACTTGGTAGAAAGAATCAAACGTTGTATTTTTGTTTATTATTAATAGAAAATCTGCATTACTTAATATAATGTTATGATGCGTATTTTACAATTGGGAAACGCCGGGTAGTCAAGTATATGTATATATATGAATATAGTCATCCACATACAGCACTGTTTCGCTGTTTCACAGCTATTCAGTGCGGCTAGACAGGCAACTACCTTAAGCCAGGATTGAAACCCGACCGTTTGTACGGCGGTCAAGGCTCCTAACCATTACGCTATTGGCGGCTACTTGAACGAGTAGTGAGTTTAACGATGTTTTGATATCGTCCGAAATACCTCCGCTCGATTTGTTTACACAAAGAGCGTTGCTTATATGCTAATTGTAATTCGTGTTTCACTTCTCAATATGCTCAACTCAAGGTGAGGAGCACTATAGTCATCCACCTACAGTACTGTTTCGCTGTTTCACAGCTCATCAGTGCGGCTAGACAGGCAACTACCTCAAGACAGGATTGAAACCCGACCGTTTGTACGGCAGTCAAAGCTCCTAACCATTACGCTATTGGCGGCTGCTTGAACGAGTAGTGAGTTTAATGATATGAATATGAATATATATATATATATATATATATATATATATATATATATATATATGTATTTTTTCTTACACAGTGATCACCACTTATCAAGGCCCGGAAGCCACTCAGGGATAAGGGTTATTGCAAGTACAGTACGTTAGTGTGGAGATTTGATGAAGTGTTTACTTAAGGGGGCGGTTCATTAGGAATTTGTTAACGTTGGACTTGAACACATCCAAGTTGTAGTCCGGGTGGAAGCAGGAAGACGGAACAGAGTTCCACAGCCGTGCAGTTCTAAGCAAGAAGCTTTGTTCATGGAACCCGCGTTTTGATTAAGGCACAGATAAAGTGTGGGGGAAACTTTTGACAGTGGATTCAGCTAGACGGGTATTTTTCGTGAAATATTGGCGAGGGGGGACCAGAGATTGGAGTTCAGATGAGCACCTGCCATGGAAAGAACGATAAAACAAGGATAGGCTCGCAACGTATCTTCTGTGGGAGAGAGGTTGCAGGGTAGAGAAACGGGCATCCCCCATTAAGCCACGAAGTCTATTTTGTACTCTGTCAAGGCAGGATAGGCTGTTTTTAGCAGCTCCTGTCCAGATATGGCAGCAGTATTCAATCCTTGGACGTACTTGGCTTTTATGTAGATAGAGAATAGCATCAGTAGTGAGATATCTTCAGGAGCGGTAGAAGGATTCCACCATCTTTCCAGCGACCTTGGCAACAGACTTGATGTACGTGTTCCATTTCAGATCAGGAGTAAAGGTCAAACCCAGAAGCTTGTCAAAACACGGGGCCTCACCCAGACGAGAGCCATCCATCACAATTGATGCCAGCTGGGGATCAGAGCGTTGATGATGTAAGGATAGGAGTTTGGTATTGGATGTATTAAAGGTAACCAGCCACATCTTCCCCCACTGAACCACGCTTTAGGTCAGAGGAGAGAGAATCAGAGAAAACTTTGTCATTGACAGCCTTTGATGGGTTGCCGTAGATGGTCGTGTCATCAGCATAGATGTCAACGAATGATTTAAGTATGTGTTTAGGGAGGTCATTGATGTAGATAAGGAAGAGAGTAGGGCCCAGGATTGAACCCTGAGGGACTCCAGCATTTATATTGCGGGCCTCCGATTTTTGCCCATCTACCACTACTCTTATGAGCCTATCGGAGAGAAATGGTTTAATGATTGAGAAAACATTTCCAGTTATACCGTACCTGGAAATCTTGTGAAGTAGACCCTTATGCCATACCTTGTCGAAGGCCTTTTATATGTCAAGAGCAATTGCCCTAGAAAGGAAGCCTTTGTCAAGAGATTCACTAATCCTGTGGGATATAACCGTCAGCACACCTGCGGTAGATCTTGCAGAGCGGAAACCATAGTGTGTCACTAAGAAGGTTATTCCTGCTGAGGTGGTTGACTATTTCTCTATTTAATATGGATTGCTGCAACTTACTCATGACACACAGGAGACTTATAGGTATGTACTGAGAGGGAGATGACTTATCACCTGAATACTTAAATACAGGGCAAACTGATGAGGTCTTCCAGGGAGTCGGAAAGCACTTCTCCTGAAGGCAGCGCTTAAATAGTTTCGTAAGTATGGGAGTAAGTTCTGGTTGAAGCTTTTTTAACACTACAATTGGGATGCCATCAGGGCCAGTTGCTTTACTGGAATCAAGGTTCTTGATTAGCTTGGCGACCTCATGCACGGATATTTATATGTTACCTAGCTTGTTCTGTGTTATAGGAGGAAATATTGGGAGTTGATGGCCTTCGTCGCATAGGGTAGACTTAGCTGCAAAGTTCTTTTCAAATAGTTTGGCCTTGTCTGACGCTAACGAGATGACCTCTGGTCCATTGCTGATTGTTGGGATAGAACGCACACTTCTGTTAAGGATCCTATTTGTTATTTGCCAAAACTGGTAGGATCCAAGCCGCTGATCAGCTACTTTGGATTTAACAGACTGGGCATATAGCTCTCTTGCATTTTTTATTACTCTTTTACAATGGTTGCTGGCAGTCCTGAAAGCAGCTTTAGTCTCAGTGCATCTATTACGTTCGTAGCTATGGAAAAAGTGATTTCTGTGCGCGATAGCAGCAGCACTTTCTGGGGAGAACCATGGCTGTCGGTAAGGTTTTTGTTGGAATTTTTTAGATGGTATGAATTGGTCTATGCCTACAATTAACAATTCGGTCAGATCTGATACTATAGAGGACACTTCCTTTTTAAACATGAAGTGCAGAGGTAAATCAGACATGAATGTATGGAAGCTATCCCAGTTAGCCATAGAGTATCGGTATACAGTACGGTGGAGGGGTACGTCTGGGGGCTTCTTACATTT
>NC_136486.1:138639235-138651735 GCF_053919585.1 Euprymna scolopes
ACCCTGTATAATTTCGAGTCTGTAGACTAAAAATTGACAGAGGTATTTCGTAGGGAAATGTACACAGACACACACACACATTCACTTTTATAGATATATAGATTTAAAATTTTAGTCTGACAGAATGACAAAGTGATATTGCAAACCGATATATTAAACAAACGAACTTCAAAGAGACAAATGAACACATGAGTAAAAAAAACTTGTATTAGAAAACATTTCTTGATTATTCCACGTTTTCTTTTACAGACCTGACGACTGAGGTTTGCTCTTAATAAAAAATAGTTTTTTATAGTCTTAATTTTGACTTTCTTTTTCATAAAAAACTTTAAAAAAATCAAGAAGGAAAAGAAATTTAATTTTATTCTTTTTTCATTAATTTCTTCCATTGCAAAGCAATTCTTTCAAACTTAATTTGTTTCCAAAATATTTTTATTTTATTCCCCCCCCCCTCTATTCATTTTCCTCCGCATTCTGGCAAGTATTAAAATAAACCATTTATTTTGTATCGGTAAATGAATTCCAGTCACCCACCATGTTTAAGTTTGGGAGTAAAAAATGTACGATGAACAGAAGGATAGGGAAAATAATGTATATAAATACGCAATCATAGGTCATTATAAACATCATATATATATTTATAGACAGCGTTACAAAACTTCAAAATTTGATTTAAATAAAGAACACGATGATTTATACTGAAACTCATCTAATATTAATAATAAAAAAATAATTAAAAAAATACAAGTTGTTTGTTTAAGTATTATAAGCAATTGAATATTTCGTTGTATTATAGATTTTAAAGATTAGAATGCGTTCTTTAATTGTTACATAAGGGAGGGAGAAGAAGAGGATTTGACTTGGACACTTTACTTGAGGGATACTGGTACCCTGGTGATGACGTGTCCATTTTACTAATGAAGAGAAAAAGTTTACGACGATGAGAGAGATATTACAAGTGTTAAGAGACGAGAGAACGGGACCCAAGATCCCTTAAGCCGTTTGTCTAGTCGTTAGGATACTTGTTGTTGATGTATGTGTTTATATATAGAAGTTCATACCTGGTTTTGCTGCTCTGGGAGAATCTTCATCTGGGTGGAGCTCTCTTGCTGTTTTCGCCGGAATACACAAGATGAAGACAGATGTTGGGTTTTCAACCTTTTATTCTCCCAGGCATGATCTGCAGATGTCGCCATCGATGGTCTCCACTGTGGGTACCTACCACGTCCCACGTCTGGGGCGCATATCTCCCCTCTTACTTAGGAGAGAACCATTTTAGACTTCTGCTCGGCTTGGCATTTTCTGAGAGACCTAACGTTTCACCAACCTTGCCACGTAGCATCACATGACATCCGGTTAGATGAAACGTCACTTCCTGCAACGTGGATTAACTACAAAAATATCTCTCTGACCTCCTCCCACCTTCTCCCTCTCTCTCTCTCTCGATCTACTATCTAATAGATACAGAGAGAGAGAAGATAGAGAGAGTATGAAAGAGCCAGAGAGAGATAGGAGAGATGCTCTTTAACATAATTACTTATAAATTACATTTAAAAAGTGAAGGAACACGATTTGATTTGTAGTAAACTTTAAGTTTATTTAATATAATTAAATGAAAATTATGCATGTAAGGATATGAATATTTGAAGCAGAACACAAGCAAAACATTTGATATGAGTTAAGACAATAAACAAATATTAAAATTAAACAATGTTTTTAATCAAGATGATTTTTTTTAAATCGAAATGAACAATATTTTTTTAAATCAAAATAAATATTTTTTAATCAAAATGAATATTTTAAATCAAAATTAACCACAATATTTTTAAATACAAATGAACGACAATATTTTTTCAAAATCAAAAACAATATTTTTAATGTGTTTGTATTACTGTACACATAGATTCGAAAAAGTTGCCAAAAACAAATATATAACAAATAAATGTTATCAAAGGCAAGATAAGTTACTTTTCTACCAAACTGGATATATTTATGTATATATTATACAGTAATCCAAACCCGAAATGAATTTAAGACCACGAGTGAAATGAGAAAATGAAGAAAATCACATTTACTGTGTGTGTTTACTGTTGATGTAAGTCAGAGGGTTTGGTTGCCATAACAACGTGATGGGAGTGAACGTGTGTGTGCGTGTGTGCGCGTGTGCTTGCTAGTATTACTAATAAGTTTGTAGGAGCGTTTGATTTCGTGTAGTTTAGTTTCGTATATAAGTTTCGTATTTTTTTAATTTGTAAATAACAAGTTATGAAAAAATTAAACCCTTCCAAGATGGACCATAAATAAAGCCATAATATTTTATGGTAAAAGAAATAGTGTAGAAACCATTGTTTTTTAGGAGGTGTGATTATTGGATTAACCAATCAGAAATCGTCTGTGGCACACACATCTCTGTTTTTATAGATATATAGATTAAAGAGAAATCCATAGGGATAACCCTTCATGTTTAAGTTCTTGGCTGATTTCTAAGGTATCTGTTTTATACTTAGTTGCCGGTTTAACATCTATATACGCATATACAGACAAATGCAGTTACTGTTAAAGTATGTTCCAAAAATACAGAAACGTAGAATCAAATAAAAGATAATAGAACATCGTAGACATTTTAAAAGACGAATACCTCATAATGACATGAGATTACACAGATACTGACAACAGAAGCCATGTTAACTTAATCATAGGGAAGAACACTTCGATTTGAGTAGGAGTATAGCCAAACAAGGACATTAAAATAAGAGACGATAGTGAGCTCTTAATGAAAACTTTCTGTAATCCCAAAACATATTACAATCCACATTTCGATCTTGCGGAAACTAT
Source organism: Euprymna scolopes (assembly GCF_053919585.1). Lineage (NCBI taxonomy): Eukaryota > Metazoa > Mollusca > Cephalopoda > Sepiida > Sepiolidae > Euprymna > Euprymna scolopes. The sequence goes on from NC_136486.1 coordinate 138,642,071, forward strand.
TGGTTCATGAGCAGCAGATGCAATGTTCTAATTAATTACGTTGTCCTGGATCACATGCCAATAACAACCTTTGTTATTTTTATTTCAAGTATGCGATGCACACCTCGTGAAATCTTATGAGTTAACGATGTATGAGTGTTCTAATTGCAACCAGTCTGTTACAAGTAAACAAAGGCAAGACAAAGGTTGGCTCTTATGACCTGAGTATACATTTTCAGTCAGTATTAAGCTAGAGTGTCAGTAATTAATACTACTTCATGCCGCCAATAAATAGACTAATGTTTATATGCCAGTAAACATCGTCATCACAATAACAGAAGTTTCGTCGGTTACTTTATTACTAATCACCATTGAGCGTCATAGCTGGCAAATGGTCGGGTGATTGAGCGATAGATACTGGATTCTAGATGGCCAGCGATCTACTTCTGGCACTGAGTTTTTATTCTTTACTTAATCCCCTTATCCCTGTTATGCCCCCTTACGACTGTTTTATTTACTTAAGGATTCTTGACTCAATCTACAAAATTGCACTTGTTTGAATTAAATCATGGACTTTCTCATTACAGCTTTCATATGTATTTATTTTTATTTACGTTGAATTTTAAAATAAAATGTGCATAAAGGCATTCTTTAAAAGTATCGCTCTGAAGAAAAAAGGATTGTTAGGAGCAACATTATCGATGGGGATAATGCTGCAATTTTGTTGAAAAAAATCCGGCAATACCAAAGTCCCCGAAGAAATGATAAAAAAAGGTTTTACTACAGAATATGCTGACGGATTGGGATACGTTAGCCGATATAATTATTGAAGCAATACAGAAGAATCTTATAGGATCGTAAACCAACATTGACCACTTTAGAATCATTCATCAGTAGATAACCTCTATCTATTTTATATACAACAGACAATATAAAAGGAAATGGAAAAAGTGTTATATAAGGTGATTATTTGGCCAATGATATTAAGTACAATTTACACCAAAATCAAAGTAGATTGCCAGTCCGAGTTGTAAAATACAGTCAAGGTCATAATTCTTGATTCATGACATGACAAAAAAAAAAGAAAATTTGACTACAGTTAAATAATGACGATTAAATGACTTAGTTTTTCCTTTTCAATGGACTTGACATTAGTATGGTGTTACATGCAGTTGAAGATTCAAGTCAGTTTTATATGTCATATTTTTCGATGTAACGGATCTATTATTTCGACCATGGCGTTACCAGAGCCGAGTCGTAAGATACTGTTTGTTATAGTTAGAGAATCATGAAAAGATTTGGATATTTTTCTTTCGACATTTTCACACATTTCGGCATTTTTACACGTTGGGTTGAATTGTTCTGAAATGTAATTTGCAGCCACATGCCTGCAAACATTCAACTAGGTCATCTTTTGATTCTCTATCTTCACAGACGGCAAGCTTACCAAGATTGACTATTTTACCACAACAATATTTTCCCGTATCTACGCCTAATTTATCCTTGATTAGATGGTGTATTTCTTAATTTGTTGTTATTGTTAATTCGACTACCCTTGGCATAATCTAATCCGTTTTTGCTTTACATACTAACCCTAATATGGATGTATGTCGACTCTTTCTTTCGCGATTTATTACTACTTAAATCACTCTATTCCATGTAAGATATTCTCTCAGTCTTTTCTGCCTTTGTTTGAGATATCTGGATTTAGAATAATTCCAAACATGCCTCTTTTGTGCCTTTATTTTTTTTCTGTGAGATTGATAACTTTAATCTTAACATACGACAAATGGTATTCGTAAATGCATTTTTAACCAAGCCATCTCTTATACAAATTGCTGTTTTCTCTCCGACATTCACAGGGTGTGTATACTATAATTGCAGAGAGGAACTGACCACAATACGTGAGATGAACCAGCGTGCAGAAAACGCCTGACCTGTAAAGGTTCTTTTAATCAGGACTTGCTATTTATTTAACTCATTTAAAGGTTTAAATAGTCTGCTGGATTGCAGCTGTCTACTAACAACTACTGTTTATAATATTACTTAAGATCTTAACAAACCATTCACGTAGTGTATCTAATGTTATCCTTACTATCTTAAACTAGATTTCGTTCGTGAACTTCATTTTGATTGTTTCCAAATCGTGGAGAAAAACGCTATATTCTTCTCATCTTCTTTCAAGAGACATATATGTTATACGTGACGAGACGTGAACAGTAGAAAATGCATAACCCATGATGTCGTAGTGTAGTACATCATATACATATAAGTATTTATAAACATACCATACATATATATTAGGCACCGCCAAAACTGGAGGGGGGCAGGTCAGTACTTTTTGACGGACCGTCTTTTTAAAAATCTACCAAAAATTAGGTAATTATCCGATCAATACGAAATTTTCAGCGATTATTAGGAGAAGAATGAACTTTATAACAGTGTACTTATTTTTCATAAACGATATTTATATATATATATATATATATATATATATATATATATATATTTGCTTACAACACCCCCCCTTGTTTTGAAGTGGGAACAAATATGCTTAAAATAATCATCTGAAACTGAACAAAACATATTGTGTTGTTGTAAGGGACAGAATTATAGATTCAAAAAAAAATTGTTTGCATACTTTATTTTGACGTCTGAATATCAGAACTTCGATTGTGTTTAATTATCCCGCTTTTGAGTTTTGAAGTGTGAAATTCGGTGAATATGTTAAGTAAAATAATTAATTTAAGTTAAGCAAAACAAAAAAAAAATAATATTTATACGAAAAAAGCCATTTTAAAATGTTTGATAAATAAATTAACAATTTTTTTTAAGCGAGCCGAATAATGCATGGACATTATTACACAGGGCATGCTTTGAGTAATCGATAAAAAAAATCGATAAATATTGTGCCCTTTGTGTTAAAAATAGCATCATTTTTTTTCGATCCCGTTTGAAAACGTTTGCCGCCTTTCGACTACGGTGGACCAAACGCGCTGAAATAATTTTTTTTTATTCTGCTTTAAATTGCCCCCCTATTTTGGGGAGCCTGGACCCCACACACACACATTAAAAACCAAACTCATACAAATGGTCACCCACCTGGTACTGGCCAGCCTCAGCTTTATACTACATTGAAATTTTCGTCACTGAAAAATAAGTTTTTTGGGCCTGTTTGGTCTTCCATAGTTTTCTCCTTATCAAACGAAAACGTAAACAGAGTCGATCTGAACTCTACGTCGACGCAAAATATCTGGTTACCTATATGAATAAGTGGAATTATTTGAAATTCAGGTACTTATATTATAATATTTTTGCATATTCTCTTAGAAAATCATCCTAAATCTTAGTTAGACAATAAATAAATAAATTAATTATTTCAAAAACCCCTTTTTTTAAATATTTAAGTACAATTTTGTGCAAGACAAAAGATGTCAATTGTAAACTTTTTGGGAAAATTAAACATTTAAAATTGAATTAAAAATAGTAGAAAAAGTTTTACATTATTCTGTTTTCTATATGATAAAATTCAGGGTTTTATCTTTCTGGAAAAATAGTTACTCAGAAATAATGGATTTTAATAAATGTAATTTAGTTTTAAAAAAACAACAACTTTATTTTGCGGCCATTTTGGCGGTGCCTACTATATATATATATATATATATATATATATATATATATATATATATAGTTTTAAAAATAATAGGCGGAAGTTTCTCGAGAGCTCTTTCGGCTATCATCTCGTCAGGAGAAAATCGATAGCAAACTAAATAATATTGTGTCGAAAAATAAAGAGTTCTAATGGGGAACTTATTAAATGTGCCAAAAGTACGGGGACACTAACTAAATTTATTTACGTTTAAAAACGATTAAAATATTGGCACAACGAGGGAGAAAAAAAAGCGGGAGAAAAAATTCAAAGTTCCCCAAAGAGAAACAATGCGTTTGATGGTTCTTTTTGCCGGCACAAAGAAGGTTGACGCACCGCAATAGAGACGGCCTCTAAAATCTTTAAATGGTTTTTGGAGTCCGCTCTATGTAGCACCTCGAACCAATCTATTTTATATCTATCGGCACAGCACGGGTTGTCAACTAAATGCTGGCATATAGCAGAGTCCAAGGCTGCAGAAGGAGGGAGACCACCAGAACCCATCCTCCCTTGTCTGAATTGTTTAGACATAATGTGCCGAATTCCCCGGAAAAAATTGTTGGAATGAAATCTAATTTAGTTGCCTAAGCTCACCGATATAGTAACATTCCTGTCGATCATAGCGACTTTGTCTGGAACATAACGCAATTTAAGACTATGAAAGCGTTTAAATCTAATACTGATATTTATATGTGTAAACCAGACAAAGGTGCAGGAGTGGTGATTTTGGATGAATCGGACTACGTTGAGAAAATGCCAGTTATTCTCAATGATGGTTCGAAATTCCGTAAACTCGGCTCTGCCGAGTTGACGGATAATACTTGCAATAACGAGGCTAAAATGCAAAGACGTCTACTTGCATTATTTAAAAAGGTTTTTTGCAAAGATGTCTATGACAGGATCAGGTCCTCTGGGTCACAACGTCCCACAATGTATGGTCTCCCCAAAATCCATAGGCAAGGTGTTCCACTGAGACCTATTTTATCAATGGTTGGTTCAGCACAACATTCTTTGGCTCAGTGGCTTGTGGAAATTCTGCAACCTGTGCGCGAGTTATACACCACGCATTGTATCCCAAATTCTTTTCGGTTCGTTGATTGTGTACGTGGGTTGGATTCAAATGCAGAGACGTCTTTTATGTGCTCATTTGATGTCTCTAGTCTTTTTACCAACATACCGTTGGATGAGACTATACGCATATGTACCAACGCTTTATATGATGGTCGCCTGACTGCTCCACGGTTTTCTAAAGAGATTCTTATTGAACTCATTTTAATGTGTACTAAATCCGTGGAATTTAGTTTTTGTGATATTATGTACTGTCAGGTTTACGGGGTTTCAATGGGGAGTCTGTTGGCCCCAACTTTAGCAGATATTTTTGTCGGGTATCATGAATCCGTTATGTTTAATTATACAACTAAACCCACTGCATATTTCAGATATGTTGACGACACTTTTGCTATTTATCCATCGCATAGTGAAGCGTCGATATTTTTTAATAGGTTGAATTCTTTACATGGGACTCTTAAGTTCACTATGGAAAGTGAGAAGGACAACTCGCTTCCTTTCTTGGATGTCTTGTCGAACGCTCAAGAGGGGGCTTTCTCACTACAATTTATATAAAGCTGACATTTACTGGCCTATATGTGAACTGGTTGTCTTTTGTACCAAAATCACGTAAGGTCGGCCTAATTAATACTTTGGTACATAGAGCCCTCATGATTTGTTCGCCTAACAGATTAGATGTTGAACTCAATAAGATCAGGGAATTATTCATCAATAATGGTTTACCTGTTGACCTTATTAATGACTGTATTTTAAAAAGGGTTGCGGGTTTAAATCCCCTAAAACGTTTGGACCCTTGAAATGCCCGGTTTATTTGAAATTACCGTGGATTGTGGAGGGGAGTAATAGAATTTCCAACCAGATTCGAAGAAGTATTTACGACTGCTTCAATTCTGTGTCCTTGCGTTTGGTATGTACTACGATACCTGCTTTTCCGTCTTTTTGCAAGGATAGTTTACCTTACATCCAAAATAGTAATATTGTATATCAGTTTAGATGCCAGTGCGATGCTGGTTATGTTGGGCGAACATCCTTGCACCTTTTGTCTCGTATAAACCAGCATGTTCCATCGAAGATCAGACAAGGGAGGATGGGGCCTGGTGGTCTCCCTCCTTCTGCAGTCTTGGACTCTGCTATTGGCCAGCATTTGGTTGACAACCCGTGCTGTGCCGATAGATATAAAATAGATTGGTTCGAGGTGCTACATAGAGCGGACTCCAAAAACCATTTAAAGATTTTGGTGGCCGTCTCTATTGCGGTGCGTCAACCTTCTTTGTGCCGGCAAAAAGAAACATCAAACGCATTGTTTCTCTTTGGGGAACTTTGAATTTTTTCTCCCGCTTTTTTTTCTCCCTCGTTGTGCCAATATTTTAATCGTTTTTAAACGTTAATAAATTTATTTAGTGTCCCCGTACTTTTGGCACATTTAATAAGTTCCCCATTAGAACTCTTTATTTTTCGACAAAATATTATTTAGTTTGCTATCGATTTTCTCCTGACGAGATGATAGCTGAAAGAGCTCTCGAGAAACTTCCGCCTATTATTTTTCAAACTATATATAAATTCTGTACCTCTAAACATTTTTTAAATATATATATATATATATATATATATATATATATATATATATATATATATATATACAGTGTATCACAAAGTGAGTACAACCCTTACATTTCTTCAAATATTTAAGTGTATCTCTTCATGTGACATCACTGAAAAAATACGTTTTTACACGATGAAAATCAATCTGTCTGTAAGTATATATAACAGATAATATTTTCTCTCAAAATAACTCAAAATAAAGCTAAATTTCCTGGCAACAAATCTGAGTACATCCCTTACGAAACTTTGTCAATATAAACATACAACTTTTCAACTCTCAATATTTTGTGTGACCACCTTCCTCCAAAACTGCCTTTACTCTCCTGGGCATGGAGTTTACCAGAGTTTTACATAGACCCATTGGAATGCTCTTCCACTCTTTAATTACGACGTCGGTTGATATTTTAGATTAACGCACGTCAACCTTCTGCTTGAGCAGTATGCCCCAAGGTGTTTTATTGGATTACAGTCTGGAAACATGCTTTGCTATTTCATCACATTTACCCTCAGCCTCTTCAGTTTAGCAGCGGTTGTCTTGGATGTGTGTTTTGGATCATTGTCATGCTGGAACACTGCCTTCGACCCAGTTTCTGGAGTGAAGATATCAAGCCCTGCTGCAATATTTGACAGTACATGTTTCCCTCGAAGGAATGTAATCCTCCAATACCTGCAGCACCCATGAAGCCCCAGACCATGAGGTTCCCACCACTTTACTTGGATGGAGGCATGACAGTTTTCTATGTACTCCTAATATGGTCGCCACCACACATGCTTAAGCTCATCAGAACTAAAGAATGTTCGTCTCATCAGACCATAGGACATGATTCCAGTAATCTATGGGCTTTGGTGACAGGTCGTGAGTAAGCTGTGTGCGGTCGTTCTTATGTGTTGTCTTTAGAAAAGGTTTTCTACTGGGGTGACAGCCATGCACACAAATTATAGGAGTACAAATATAAAGTGTCACGCCTACAGATAGAGTGGTGGTCGGAATGTCTGAGACTTCCTAAATGCTACAGGTATTGAAGAGTTACATTTCATTGGGAAACATGAACTCCAACATGTAATGTCAAATACTGCAGCAGAGCATGCCCCCCTCCCTCCAAAAACTGAATCGAAGAGAAGTGTTCAGCATGACAACGATCCAAAAAACACATCCAAGACAACTACTTTTTGGAGCGTCCTCAAGCAGAAAGTGAAGGTGTGCAAATCTTAAATATTCAGCAGTTCCGGAACGTCGTAATTGTAGAGTAGAAGAACATTCCAGTGGCTACATCTTGAGCTCTCGTACACTCCATGCTCAGGAAAGTAAAGACAGTTTTGGATAATAATGATTGCACCAGAAATATTGAGAGTTAACACGTTGTATGCTTATATTGACAACGTTTTGTAAGGGATGTAGTCACTTTTGTTGCCACGGATTAAGCTTTTAATGTCTATATTTTTAGTCAGTTTGAGGGAAAAATAAAATAAATCTGCTATATATGCTGCAGAGAGACGACTTTCCATTCTGTCCAAATATCAATGTTTTCAGTGTTGTCTCATGAACATATATATACATAAAGATTTGGAGAAATGTGAGGGGTGCACTCACTTTTGTGATACACACACACACACACACACACACACACACACACACATATATATATATATATATATATAATAGAGAAAGAGACGGAGTTAGAGAGAGAGACGGAGATAGAGAGACACACAGAGAGAGACAGAGAATGAGAGAGACTTTGATGTCCGAATCTTGCTAGATTCAACCATTCTGATGAATCGTAGATTTTGAAACACGTGTCAGTGGGTATTTATATATTTTAAAAATCAATATTTTAACATACATATTCTCAGTCGTTTTCTTGGTAGGAAATTGCATTTTATTATACATTCGGTTAGAATTAGTTAATTTATGAGAAGACATCTTTTATGATCCTACAAGTGTCAAAGTTATGTTTTTTAAACAAATAAAATGATAACTCTCCTGGGTTAATATATGATTTCTTTAAAATTAATATCGCATTGGTTTTGTTAAAGATGTATGCCGTCAGTGTTCAAGCTGCTTCCATTAGTTCCGGTAAGTTGCGTTCACTAAAAAGGTTTCCCTCAACATAATCTCAATCTGTTATTTTTTCCATGGAAGATACTGACTTTAAATCATTCTTGAGGTCCGATAATATAACATTTCGTTGTCGGCATTCTTGAGTACATAGACATTAAGGACGGTTACGTAAATGATAAACTCCGTGTTTTCATGTCTATTCCAGACGATTATCTGGCTTCAGTGACTTGTCTCTTATGTATGGGCCGGTTCACATATTAAAGTCATAGAACATTTTGAATCTTTCATTTCATGTTATAGGTGAATCTGCGTCCTCCTAGATATTCAGCGATGTTTAGTTCAGTTACTAATCCTTTTATTGCAGATTAACCTTGTAAATGTTGTAGTTTTAAACAAATACTGCAGAGGAAAAATATCTCGTCGGAAGAGAAACACTCATCTAGCTGTATTAATCCCAATTAAAAACTAAGGCATAACACACCAAAAACAGAAATTTAAATTAACTAAAATAAATAACTAAATAAATAAAAATAAATAAAAATGAAAAAATTAGAAAAACTTTTGTAATAACTTCTAACTGTTTCGTCATAGCAGATTGATTATATAAATAAATACTTACAATCAATAAAATATTACTATATGATTAAATTAAATTTAATAGAACCCACACTGAGTGTATATATACTACATAACGAATTAAATAAAATACACCATCTAGAATAGGAATAATTTTACTAAGAATAAAAATAAGTAAATAAATATATTATATATTAAAAAGTAATGCAATATTATACACTTAACTTAGAAGAAATTTCTGTAATTAGTAATAGCCGAACAAAGATAACACAGCAAGATCAGCTCATCAAGTAGTTTCCCTTTACCAAGCGACTTAATTCAAAAAATATGCCCCACCACGCTCAACTAACACACAGAAACACAAACAAATACACAGATTAATTAAATATCTTCAATATGAAATATAAATTTTTATAAAATAAATTAATTAATTAAATAAATAAAAAGGAAATAAACAAGAAAAGCTTAATTATATTAAATTAAAATGCTATCAACAAGTTTCGGGTTATTGTTTGCTGCGAGACAGTCACTGTTTACAAAACCACTTTTGAACCAAATTAAAATAAATATCTGACAAAGAGATCTTTCTCGAAATATTATATGACACGGATATAACACCGGACCGACTTTTCCAGGTAATCCCTTTGCAAATATAAATATCATGCATATGAAATACAGGAATATGTACACATGTATTTTAAAGTTGTATTAATAAAACTTTCCAAGCTGCTT
>NC_136486.1:138656735-138689235 GCF_053919585.1 Euprymna scolopes
CCACCATTTCTCATTGGGAGATTGAGTATTAAATGAAGCTTGGAAATATAGGAGTTTTGTTTGTCCACATTTCTAACATTGGTCCTATATTTACGTATTTCTAAGCTCTGATTTATCTACACAAAATGTTGAAATTCAATATTTATGCTATTTACTTCTACATACCTATGCATTTTAATTCAATTATCATAAATTCCCCAAGCTGTGGATTTAACAACAAACATATTATCGATAAAAATATATATATTATCTTCAATTAAATGTATATTAATCCAACCATTATTATTTTTTGTTGTGCCTTTTGACCTCTATCGTGTAGTGAGCTGGTCTGGCAAATCATTTTTTTTTCGTTTATTTCCCTTCTTGTTTATTATTATGACGTCACATATTCTTCTTAGGAATTAATCTGTTTGTAACTTCATGTCCAAAATGATATCTCGGTGTTTGTTTTCCAGTAGTGTCTTGGGCTTTATTGTCTTATGTGTTGGCCCCATGTCGTAAGTAACGTCGTTTGAAGTGCTACCAATGGACTACCCTTACATTTGTTTACTCTAGTTTGGTCTAATTGTTTGTAGTAGATTGTCTATGATGTCTTTATATGATGTTTTTAATGTTTAATCTGTTTTAGATTTGATGTGGTTGGTTCTAATCGCACCTATTGTGCAACTGTCGATAAAGATTGTTTCCCTTATCTATGTTTATTTTTCTAAGCCATATTCAGCTCTTTTATGATTCACTCTTTTAGTACTTGCATGCATTTTCCTTCTAGCTCTTTATTTTCCCACCGTTATTTTAATGTTTTTGTTTATTTTTCTTTTTGCTTCTGATTTCATTTACCGTTCACTGTTCGTTCTGAATGTCTAACAAAGTGTTATTCTGAGTTCTAACGTATATACTGCTTTTTTGCATTCTAAACCACTTTTTTTATTTACAGTACTCATCCGTTTCTGTTTTCCATCATGTAGGGTCAGTTTACATTTTCTTACATGTTTAAGGTGTGTGTTCCATTTTAATTATATCCCCTATCTTCCAATCAAGATTGCTAAGTTCTTCTTTAATCCAAGTTATGAAGTATAATTTACCATATTATTTAGATTCTATTAATTTATATTAGGACTTATACTTATCAAGTTCTGTTTTCAAACATTCTCGTCCATATTTGTAGATTGTAGTGTGTCAGCTTCCAAAACACCCAGGTATTTGAAAGTATCATATCCACAAAGCGTAATCATCCTTTCTTGGTATGGCAGTTCCATACACTCTGAGGTCTCTAGTAGTCATGCACACATTTCTATTCAAAGCCCAATGCCAATGTCCTTATGTTTATATTCTAATGGTGTTTATAATTTTTGCAGGGCCTTTTTGCTTTTTACAAAGGAATTCAACGCATCTATTAACATTTTTATTATTTATCCATTCGGAGTTTTTACACAGACAGATATCCGCAAAGGCACCGAGAGCAACTGATAGTATTTGCTAGGTTTAAAGTAACAAGAATTCCCCTAAGAAATCAATTTCTATTTACATCTTTTGCAATATTTGCAAATGAATTTGCATTATCGCAAACGCTACTTACATTAAATTCCTGGTTGACTATGGTCATTTGTCTACACTGGAATTTCGAGTGCAATAAGTCACAGAAGGCATTTTCTGTAATACCCTGGTGTTGCTATTGTTCTTCCTTCTTACAATCTTCCGTGTGGATATCTCGATTTGGCGTCATGCCCGAAAATGTAAAAACTGCATTTTTATTTTAGGTGGTGATCTAATTACAAATTTTCGTTTTCCTGTCTTTCTTTTAATGTTTTCTAGATTTTTCTCGTCTTGTAATTTTTAAAAAAATTATTTCTATTAAATTATTAATTTGTGTGTGTATTTCATGCTGGTGGTGTTGATCTACAGTTATTCATAAAATATCCGTCGTTTTCACTCTAATCATTCGTTGAATTTCTATGCCGCTAATCCCTCATTCTAATATTTCTCGTTCTTTTCTAAAATGTTTTGGATTTTCCCATGTAGATCTCCGATTATTGATGTTATATGTACTTTCTTTATGTGCCATATCATTTTTGCTTTCTGGCTATATTCGTTAATTTACAACACTTTTCAGTTTATATAATGGTCACACTGATGACAAAATCTATTATCTGGAGATGTTGCAGTTTAATAAATTCCTCTGCTATTTACTTCATTTGTTGCATCCTTTTTATTCGATTGTACATTCATATCCCACAATAATTTATGAGTTCTGTTTTCAAGTGATGCTACAAGTTTGTGGGTACTATTTTATTCGTTTATGTTAAAGATACAGTGTTTTGTATTGTTCGCAATAAAAGCTTTTCCTGCCTGGTCGTGTGTAGTCTTTTAACATTTATCCCAATTAGCAGTGTTCACTATAAATCAGGTTTATTCTTTCGCCTCCGTATTCGTAGTACTTGCATTTGGGGTTTTCTTGCGCAGATATCCGTAGTGACTCCGACTCGTTTTTTTATATATTGTTTTCGATAACAGGTTTAGGGTTTGTATGAAGATTATATTTTGTCAGAATTGTGGCACGTTCGTTTTGTCCTGTGATATTGATTCAATCTTACTAAAGACATAACTTTCACAAGATGATTTTAAACCGGTACTCTTCTAACAAAAATCGTTTTTTTTGCTATATATATATATTATATATATATATATATATATATATATATATATTTAGTAATTTATAAAATATATATGGCGATTTTATAAATTACTAACTAGCTCTACCCACGTATTGAGCACTTTTGAAGTAAATACGTAAAGTTTACGCATAAATCTATACTTTCGTATATTAAATTTGTGTGAGTAAATGAAGTAGATATATATATATATATATATATATATATATATATATATATATATATATATATATATATATATATATATATATATATATACAATGATGATCATATTTATTGGCACGGTAAAATAAAAGTTAAATTTTGTCTAATAAATTCTAAAAAAAGGGATTAAATTAAAGAAAATAACAAGGTATTTTATGTATTTTAACTGGCCTTTTCGATGCAGCAATCGGATTTTAGAAAAAATAAATAACAAAGGAACAACAAACATAATTGAAAAAAACCCTTGTTCAAAATTATTGGCACGGCTTTGTTTTTCTTTTAGTATCGGTATAATATCAATCAATTTCCGGTTTACGTGCTTTCTGAACTTTTTTATAGCCATATTATGCTTGTTTAACGCTAATTCAGTGAATAATTTTTTTCAGATAATTTTTAGATAGCGATTTATTTAAACTATTATAAGTGACTAAATTATAATTTTCAATCGCCATGGTTTAAACTAAGGAACACAGCGAAGACGTCAGGAAGCTTGTTGTAGCATGCCATACCAATGGGGCGGGCTATGATAAGATTTCAAAGAAGCTAAACCTTCCCAAATCCACTGTTAGAGCCATAATAAACAAGTTCAAATCGCAAGGCCACGTAATGAGTTTAGAGGGTAGAGGGAGAAAAAGGATTCTTTCCCCAAGAGATGAACGGAAAATTGTTCGACAAGTAAAACAAAACCCAAGGATCTCTGTTGGAGCTTGTTGATGAACAGAGCACATCTGGAGTGAATGTATCTCGACATACAGTTGGTAGAGTTTTGAAGAGAGCTGGTTTAAAAGCATTTCGTCCGAGAAAGACTCCCTTGTTGAAGCCTATGCACCTGAAAGCAAGGCTAGCCTTTGCAAAACGTCATATTGATAAAGATGTTGCATTCTGGAAACGTGTTCTATGGACTGACGAAACGAAAATAGAGTTATTTGGCCATAATAAAGTGTCTTATATTTACAGAAAATCTGGCGAAGCTTTCCTGCCTAAGAACACCATACCCACAGTGAAGCACGGTGGAGGCAGTTTGATGTTTTGGGGATCCTTTGCTGCCTCTGGACCAGGGCGACTTGTTAAGGTCACAGGTAGCATAAAAAAGGAAGATTATGTTAAAATATTGGATGAAAACCTGAAAGACTCTGCTAAAGAGCTCTCACTTGGTCGTCGTTGGTGGGTCATGCAAGATAATGACCCAAAGCATTCGGCTAAACTGACTAAGAAATGGCTTGAGGACAATCATATTAATGTTTTGGAGTGGCCATCACAAAGCCCAGACCTTAATCCAATTGAAAATTTATGGAGAACATTAAAATTGAGGGTAATGCAAAGGAAGCCTAAGAATCTTACTCAATTGGAGGATTATTGTCAGGAAGAGTGGGCTAAAATTACTACTGAAGAGTGCAACAACTTGGTTGTAAACTATGAAAAGCGACTGAGGAAGGTAATCAAGGCCAAAGGCTATACAATTGATTATTAAATAAATCGTGCCAATAATTTTGAACAAGGGTTTTTTGCAATTATGTTTGTTGTTCCTTTGTTATTTATTTTTTCTAAAATCCGATTGCTGCATCGGAAAGGCCAGTTAAAATACATAATGCACTTTGTTATTTTCTTTAATTTAATCCCTTTTTTTAGAATTTAATAGACAAAGTTTAACTTTTATTTTACCGTGCCAATAAATATGATCATTACTGTATATTAGCGGAAAATATAGTTAAGTTAAAATCCAATGAATTCACTAAGGATATCACCTCAGATAATATTACCAACGAAATGCATAAGATAAATCTCATTTTTATCCAGCTAATTCCAAAAAAAATACGTCAGTCAGAATTTTCGCAAGAATAATTAAAGGCACTAAAAATAGTACCCATATATATTATTTAATGTATCCATATAATATTCATTAACCGATTTTCAGTATTTATTTTAGGTGTGTTAAATGAGAAGGCAGAATGTTAGAAAATTTCATCCCTACAAATTTTTTTATGGCGCAATAACTTACTCCATACGATTTTAATGCTCTTAAAATGCATGTGAGGCGCTTTTAGGATTGCCTGATAACATACTTATTTTCTTCAGTGATAAAGCTCACTTCCATCTTCCAGGATCAGTAAGTAAGCATAATATGTACCATTGAAGTCCTAAAAATCCTAAAGAAATTCATGAACCTCCTCTACACGAACGACGTGTAACTGTTTACTGTTAACTAACGTGTTGTAGCATAAGTGAGTCAAAGTGTTTTTACGAAAATGAACAGGCAGTATCCGTTACATCTGACCGTTATGTCAATATGATAAATAAGTGTTTCCTGCCAACATTTGCCAAGATTGGTATGGAAAATATGTGCTTCCAGCAGGACGGCACCAGACAAACATAGCGCGAGTGTAAATGACTGTTTTGCGGCAGACCTCGTCAGGGCACGTCATCTCCTTTAGGGGGCATCAGTTTTGGAACACACGCTCCCCTATTAATGACTATGTAACTATCTTATATTGGATATCCGAAATTAAATGGTTTACAACGATCATCCAAGTACCTTGGCTCATCTCAAAAAGAAGATTCGCCGAGCTGTCAAAACATACACATCGATTTGCTGGAAAGAGTTGACCAACACGTAATAGTCAGATAACCTCAGTGTATAGAGAAATATATGGATATCAGCTTTACAACTGGTAAAAAAATGAAAA
Source organism: Euprymna scolopes (assembly GCF_053919585.1). Taxonomy (NCBI): domain Eukaryota; kingdom Metazoa; phylum Mollusca; class Cephalopoda; order Sepiida; family Sepiolidae; genus Euprymna; species Euprymna scolopes. Next base: position 138,662,293 of record NC_136486.1, read on the forward strand.
GTTAATTGTTGTACTAGTTTAAACTTAAGACTTACATGTATACCGGAATTAGTTGTGCTTTAATTGATATTCCATATAAGCAAGTTGCTTGGACCCACGTTGTATGACTATATATATATATATATATATATATATATATATATATATATATATATATATATATATATATATATACTTTTATTGTTTCCTCGAAAATATTCAAAGTGTATTGTTTTCCATATATTGCACAGTAGACAATAATATACTATAAATAGCACAATAAGATGTATACTTCATTTCCCTGATGCTCAATGCTTTTAAGAGCATGTAAACATGCATATATATATATATATATATATATATATATATATATATATGTGTGTGGGTGTGGGTGTGTACGTGTGTGTGTGTGTGTATTTCTATACAGGATTTTTGGAAAGGCATTTTCTTTTAATTTCTCATAACAATATTGCATTTATAATAATTCCTCTAATTTGTTTTATTTAATTCAGTTCATAATCTTTATTTTTTCCATTTATTCCTTATGACCAATTTTAATTGCGTTGTATACATCCACTATATTTTTAGAACGCATTTTCTTATCCGTCTACGAGTAAGCATTCCGTTTGGTGTATTTACGTTGGTTATTTAATCCAGGCAAAATGTTCGGCCTTTCTTTTTCTAACATATATTTAGATTAGTTATTTCCCTTTCTAATAGATTAACATGAGATTGCTAATTTGTGGATTGATTGTTTTGATAATATATTTATGAAATTTTATCATTACATTTTTATAGTATACAGCTTGAAATTTTCGTTTTATTATGTTATAACCTTACTTTATATTTACTTAATTGTCATAATTATGGTGTGTTTCTTAGCTTCATATATTTTAGAAATCAGTGGTTTACCCTCTTTATTTCTGAGATTACAATAACCCCCTAAACTGTTACAAAACTTGCTCATTATATTATTATATGTTTGGTGTGTCGCATTATTTGCTTCGGTTTTCGTTTTTTAGATATTTCAAATGAAGGTTTCCCCATAATCTATATTTTATTACATTGGTTTATAATTAGCATGTTTTTTTTTCAAATATCTTTTTTACCCCCGTTTTCTTGTGTATATTTATTTACTTATTCCTCTATATATTTCGTATTTTTGCTATTCGCTTTTTTTTAGTTTGGTCTAATGCAGGACAACAAGATGTTATTCTCATGCAGTTCATGCGGCCGCTTATTTAATAAATCTTGCTTACTATTGACCATTTTAATTTTTATTCAGTTTTATGTTCATTGAATTCCTGAAGCTATACGCCTAGTGCTGTGTTGTTTATTTTTTTACTTGTCCTGGTTCTATTATTCGAATAGTTATTATTACTAACATCGTTAATATTGACATTCGTGTTTTTCATTATCTAACGTTAAAATGAAGGGCAATAGGTAGTTACGAATCCATATTTGAATTGATAAATTTCGATCCAAATTATACCTTACTATGATATATATATATATATATATATACATATATATATAGATATACGTATATATATATATATATATATATATATCATAGATCAAAATTTATCACTTACTACTTGATTCACTCACATAAAATTAATATACAAAAGTATAGATTTATGCGTAAACTTTAACTATTTACTTCAAAAGTTCTCAATACGTAGGTACAGCTTGTCAGTAATTCATAAAATATATATGGCGATTAAGCTACACTGAATATTCGGCGTTTCATCCACTATAGGATTCGTCCGGCTTATGCGCGAATTCTGTGGTTGTTTCTCGTTTTTATATGCTCCTCTTCATGTATGTACACCTATGTATATTTATATAAATAAAGAAGGAAAAGGTCTGCCTTAAACATCTAACCTAGTTCTAAAACAGATCCTTTGTTCGATAAAATGCATGCTCATTGGCTTATATGAAGGGCGCGGTGGATACTAGAAAGCTGATTGTCTACCTAAAATCCTCAACAGAAGAGGAGCATTTAAAAACGAGAAACAACCACAGAATTCGCGCATAAGCCTGACGAATCCTAGAGTTGATGAAACGCCGAATATTCAGTGTAGCTTAATCGATATATATATTTTATAAATTACTATATATATATATATATATATATATATATATATATATATATATATATATAAAAATATGGCTGCTTCTCTCCCGTTGCTTCAGTATATTTTATGCCTTGCTTTATAAAAAGTTAGTATACGGAATTAACGTATAAATATGCAAATGAGTATACATAATAAATATGCTGACTGTACTGACACGCTGATGTCATATCTAAGTTAAACAAATATCTCGATGCCTAGGTTTTTACATAGCAGATTTTCCCCCAAATAGCAGCATCTTACAACAAAGTAGCAATATGATTCATTTAGGTAAACTCTCAGTAAAGAACATGTAAAGTCGAACAGAATGAAGGAAGAAAGCGACCACGTGCCTGCGCGTGTTGTCTTACCTGCTTGGAGGATCACAGGGAGGGCAGAAATTAAAAATGGCGGCTGTGTTTTTTGTAAGATTATTGAGCGATGCCGTCACCCCGGTCGTGACTGTTTTTCTGGTCGCCGATTGGCTGATGACGAACGCTTGGACAATAAAAGGAGTATGTTCAGAAGATCGAGGACAGTGTGTATCAACTGCATCAGTGTGATTAGAAGTTCGACGTGCGTGTTAATCAACTGCCGTAGTTGCGAAACCAATTCAGAACAATTGTTTGGATTTTTTTTTTTTTCATTAAGTAAAGGCATTTAAAAAAACAGGTATATTGTAAAAACCTAAAAAAAAAGTCGCAATATTATAGCAATAAAATATACAAATGATGAAATAACATTGTGATTGAGAAAAAAAACAGTATTCTCCGCAACCTGGGGGACTATTTCCGGTGAGACCGATTCAAACGAATATTTAAGAGAGAACATGTTAAATGACCTATAAATAATAATTGGATTGTTGGTTTTGTAACCGATTGGATTAATATGTTTCTAGTTTCCTATAAATAATATAATATATAATATATAAAGTCTGTATTGTAAAGTAAATATATGTTGCAATGAAGTACAGGGTTTATGGGCAATGTTATGTAAATTTAACTTAGATATCTTCAGTAACTGCCGCAATATTTCTGATATTATTTTATGCAGTTTGTTATTCATTAATTATTTATTAAAGTTTTTGTTTTATATTTAACATTCTTAATATATATATATATATGTATATATATATATATATATATATATATATATATATATATATATATATATATATACTAGCATGTTTGCGCATTGTTGCCCGGGTGTTCGGAAGTGTGTGTTGAGCAAAAAAAAAAGTGGCAGTAGGAAGGCAGGTTCGAACCCGTACTGCAAAGAAGGAAAAGAACGGGGAAAAACTGACGTCTTTGCTGTTACGGCCACTGCCAAACCGGAAGTGGAGTAGCTTTAAATTAAGGCTGGACAATAGAAAAGAGGGGATGACTTTCGAAAATATCGGCGAAAAAAGCGACTCTTCCCTGTAGAAAAGTGGTCAGTTGAGGGTGAAGAAATTAATGTTTTTAGCCAATTATTCGGTATTTGTCGTTGTAAAGGTCGAGCTTCCAAACAATACTGACCTTGTGAAAATACGTCTCATCTTTCGAAAGTTTTAGGCAGACACGCAAACGTACACGCATACATTTATATATTGGTAGCTCAAATTTTCGACCCAAACCGATTAAAAAGCTTGCGCTACCTCTGAATACCCTTTACAGAAAATTTCAAATGTTTAGATCAGAAATTATCTAATTTGACAGATACGGCGAAGGTCAATTTTTTTTTCACTTTCACCCCTAATATGACCCAGTAACATTTATTGTTTTGAGCTCAACTCAAGTCATTAGGTTAGAACCATGTCCAAAGAACCTCTAACTAAAATCTCAATTGTTCATACCCAAAATCGACGGAGGAGTTTGGTAGATTGCTTAAAGGTCAAATCGTTGAACTTTGACCCCTTTACAGCCAAATCCCTGGCCGATAACTGCTTACAACGATTATCAAAAACCTCCATACTCTGTATATCAAAGTTCGACTCTGTAGACTGACTATTGGCAGTATTATTGTGTAGGGAAACGTACACAGACAGACACCCACTTTTACTTTCATATATATAGTAGCATTTCAGACTGGCTTTGCCCGGGTGTTTTCAGGTATATGTTAGCAAACAAAAAAAGTCGTCAATTTTTTTAAACTTTGACCCCTATTAACACTACTTAACATTTATACTTTTGGGCTTAAATCAAGTTATTAATTTAGACCCATGTCCAAAGAACCTCTTACTAAAATCTCAATTGTTTATACTCAAGACTTGCGAAGGAGGTTTGTAGAGTTCTTAAAGGTCAAATCGTTGAACTTTGGCCCCTTAACAGCCAAATCCCTGGCCGAAAACGGATTACACAAATTTTCCTAAATCTCAGTTCCCTGTATATAAAATTTCGAGCCTGTAGACTGAAAATTGACAGGGTTATTGCGTAGGAAAATGTGCACAGACACAGACACAGACACGTTCAGTTTCATATATATATATATATATATATATATATATATATATATCTATATATATATATATAATCAGAAGTTTTTTAAAGGATATTTTTCTTTACATTAATAGATTATCTCTACTTTATTAATTTTTCATTAAAAGATTATTTTACTTTCAAGAGCACTTTGCCCCCATATTTTCTTCTTTTTTTTAATGCACGAATTTTCTTTTTATGAACATGAATGATGTCACATGAGTCGAAACGTGTAATTTTTTTCTGTTTATTGACGGAAATCATTTGCCCTTCTGGCAAAATATGAGACAATTATTGGTCTAGTTAGGGGAAATCTTCGAAAATAAGGAAATATCCTTGGCGTATATTTAGATTACGCAGCGGTCGTGGACGGATTGACTCCTGCGTTGATTCGGAAAAAAAGCAAAGCTATAGAAAAACATTGACAGAAAAGAAGAAATTCAACGAATAGAATATTTCCGTTGTTTCGGTGTCACTGGATGCACTTAGAAAAACAAATTAGAAAAATAACTGAAATGTTTTGCAAGGTATTCCAGGAGGAAAGAATGCGTTGGATCCAAAATTAGTTTAAAATGAAAATAGACGATAATTCGATTGCAAACAGGAAATGGATACGATATCTTCCAAGATATCATGAAGGGATTTTGAAATATTTCAATTCATTTCCTAAACGAATGTCGATGTATAGCATTTTTGAATTAAATAATGTAACAGAATAAAAAGAACCCAGGAAAACACAGACAGAATTCAGCAGACTTGTCTTCTATTAAAACATGACTTTATTTCTACAAAAGTGAATATGTTTAAGATTCTTCTATTCCAATCGACACATTCACTAAGGAAATTGCTATTTAAAAAGTAAGTGAAAAAATCATATGATTATTAAAATATTATCTTGAATGTTCAACGTATGCTATTGAAAACTTTAGCAAGCCACACGGAGGTAAATGTAATTTGAAACTTAAACAATGCAGTATAATTTAAGAATATTTTAGATTTTGTCATGACGGATCTACAAAAATAGTTTATTAAATTTATGCACTTAATAGCTAGAGATGTAATTTCCGCAAAATATTTTTTCATCCATCTATAATATTATTTGTTAATTGGTTATGCAAGGTAAGAAGAAAATTAAATTTTATATTGAAGCTTAGCAACACTAATGGGGCAAAACTTTTCATATAGGTACACGAAAACACAGTTTCCTATTAATTCATACGATAGTTACGACACATTGAATTCATTCAAATTAATAAAAATTGTAAGCATTCAAATGGTGAATATGGACACTCATTACTTATTAGAATGTGATAAAAATAGAAGTATGACACGGTTACTGAGCTATTTTAGTGTTATTTAACGGTGGAAAAAAGTGAATTTGCAAAACATGTTTATGTTTTGAAATTTAAAGACAAAATCCACGATTTGCCCTTTAAACTTACTCTCACTCTATTATTATACATTTTACCTCCTAATTTATGCGATAAAATCAGTGGGTTTTTATTTTCGCTTTTGATTTTTATTGGCTATTCTAATGTAAACGTATTTCAATGAAGTTATCCCACACACATCGATGGCAGTTTTCATTTCTTTGTTTTGCTATTCACAATATTGAACACCTACTTAATTAGGAATGCGGTTGTCTTGTGTTAGTCTAATGACCACACACCTATTAATTTTATTCCGGTTTAAAGTCACTGTTTTCAGCAGACTAAAACGTGTCTTAAGAGGGGGAGTAAATGTTTTACATAAAATCAGTTAAACATGCTACACGGCGATAGGTAATTGAACGGGAATAATACAATTCCGGACCTATATCAGTAAAGATTATTGTAAGGGCGACATTAAGCTGTTAATAACTCGCTTACAGTAATCAACACACACATAGTACGGGACAGTGTTCTTGCTAAACACTGAAGCCTTCCCGACTTGTCTTTCCTTTCTATGAAGTAGTCTTATTTCAGAACAAGACATTAAACAAATATACTCTTATTAGGTCTATTTATTCTTTTTCCCCTGACTCTCTCGCTCCATATATAAATTTAAACAGGTAAAAGTGAATTTACCTTAATCTACTAATAAAAAACGAACTTGAGAAGTGACACAAGAAGTAAATTACTTTTAAATTAACTGAAATCATAAAAACTGAAGATTCAGCTTTAATTAGGCGTATAAGGATCTGGGAATAAAAGTAGGGCGACTAAAAAAAGGAAGTGAAGAAACTGAATCGCGATAAAAGCAACTTTATTTTTAGACGTAACAATTTGCACATTGAATGAATTAAGTTATCTTATACTTTTAAAAAATATTTGATCATAGTAACACGCATTTAGTTTTGTTTAGCTTGACTAAGTAGTTATAAAATATCTGTTGATGAAAACATTACGGCATTAAAAATCTACTTTTTAATATATGTATATATATATATATATATATATATATATATATGTTAAAAAGTATATTTTTAATGCCGCTATTTTTTCATCAACATATATTTTGTAACTACTTAGTCAAGCTAAACAAAACTAAATGCGTGTTACTATGATCAAATATTTTTAAAAGTATAAGATAACTTAATTCATTCAATGTGCAAATTGTTACGTCTAAAAATAAAGTTGCTTATATATATATATATATATATATATATATATATATATATATGTACAAATTTTATGAAGAATTTTAATAGCACTGGGGGAAATGCCATTATTGAAAGTGAGGACTTTTTTTTGACGTTTAATCGATAAGAAATACGACAAAACCTGTGGAGTTTTGCTTGGTCGGTTTTGTCATTTTGTGACAGAATACGCCTCTCCAATTATATTATTGCTTGTGATAATCTACGAAAACCCCGATTAGTTATAAATACGAAAAGTTTTTAAGCCTTCTTATTAACAGTAAATTTAGTTTGCGTAAGACTAGAGAAACGATTATTTTTCAATTTTTCTAAATATTCTCTAATTGACACCTAGAGAGATATCATTTCTCGTGGCCTTGATTTTGGCATATCCCCTTCTTTTATTAATAAAGAAGAGGCTTTTGCTGAATTTGAATAGCTATATTTACAGCTAATTTTTATTTTTTTACACAGTGGTCATCACTTATCAAGGCCCGGAAGGTACTCAAGGACAAGGGTCATTGCAAGTACATTACGTTAGTGTGGAGATTTGATGAAGTGTTTACTTTAGGGGCGGTTCATTATGAATTTGTTAACGTTGGACTTGGAGACATCCGAGTTGTAGCCAGGTGGGAAGCAGGCAGACGGAACAGAGTTCCACAGGTTTGCAGTTCTAAGAAATAAGCTTTGTTCATGGAATCCACTTTTGGATTTAGGCACAGATATAGAGTGGGGGATATTTTTCACAGTGGATTCAGCTAGACGGGTATTTTTCGTGAAAGATTGGCGAGGGGTGACCAGAGATTGGAGTTCAGACCGGCAGCTGCCATGGAAAAAACGATAAAACAAAGATAGGCTCGCAACGTCTCTTCTGTGAGAGAGAAGTTACAGGGTAGAGAAAAGGGCATCCCCCACTAAGCCACTAAGTCTATTTTGTACTCCCTCAAGGCAGGGTAGGCTGTTTTTAGCAGCTCCTGCCAAGATATGGCAGTAGTATTCCATCCTTGGAGGTACTTAGCTTTTATATAGATATATACGTGCCATCTTCGTCTGAAAAGGTAGCATGGTTAAAAGCACATCTGGTTGACCTTGCTCACAGTTTCGTCGGTAGTTCGATTGATTCGAAATCTTTTGTGTTTAAGGTCAATAATTTTAAGGCCATAAAATCCCTGATGTCTAACAAGGAGATTTATATTACTAAACCGGACAAACTGTCTGGAGTCGTCATCCTGGATAATAACAATTATATCGAGAAGATGATAACGATACTGGATAATGCCTCAAAATTTTAATATTTAGGTAACACCTAAATGTACGATAGGACACACAAGACTGAAACAAATTTACATTCTCGCTTTCTACAATTTCAAAAAGCAGGTTGGTTGACAAAAGAAATTTATGATAAAATCCGACCCGTAGGCTCCCAACGTCCTAGGATGTATGGTTTGCCAAAAGTCCACAAAGAAAGCGTTCCGGTTCGACCTATTCTTTCAATGGTAGATTCCGCCCAACACGAATTAGCTAAATGGTTAACTGATATTCTTACAGCTGTTCTGGGTATATACTCGGGACTATGCATTTCCGACTCGTTTCGTTTTGCAGAATTTATTCGTGAATTTAAGGTTACGTTAAATACTGAATATTTATGTTCTCATCCAGTTTGTTCACAAATGTGCGTCTCGATGAAACTATCGGGATTTGTGCCGATAATATTTATCACGGTTCCCTAGCTAAGCCCTCATTTCCTGAGCATATATTTTTAGAGCTCATGAACTTACCCACTAAATCTCCTGAATTTAGTTTTAATGGGAACATGTATCGGCAAATTGATGGGGTAGCGATGGAAAGCTCCCTTGGTTCAATATTGGCCAATATATTTGTTGGATTTCAGGAGTAACTGTTTTTTGAACAGTGCGCAACACCGATGTGCTATTTCCGTTATGCAGATTACATTTTTGATATTTGCTCATCCTCTACGGAAGCTGAAGGGTTGCTACGGTATTTAAATTTACTTCACCCTTCTTTGTATTTCAGTATTGAAAGGGAGGTTAATGATTCATCGCCGTTCTTAGACGTTCTGGTTGAAAGATCTAGCATGGGTTTTCTAACCAGCGTTTATAGAAAACACACTTTTACTGGGCAATACCTCAGCTGAGATTCGTTCTCTCCTAGAACCAGAAAGATAAATCTGGTTAAAACTCTAGTGAATCGTGCTTTGAAAATATGTTTCACGATAAAATTAGATACGGAACTTCAAAGCCTAACCGAAATCTTATTGGCCAATGGTTATCCTCTATATATCATTCAAAAGTGTATAAAGGAGAAAACTCTTGCATTTAAAGGTGGAACATTTTTGACCCTCAAAAATGTCCCATGTATGGAAAACTCCCATGGATTGACACTAAAAGCCAGGAGTTTTCACATAAAATTAGTACAGCCGTTTATCGTTGCCATTTTGCTTCGAAGGTTCGAGCAGTGTTTGGGACTAGAAGAGATTTCGCCTGCTTGCGAAAAGATAGTATTCCCACCACAAAATATAATATGGTAGTATACAAATTTCATGGTCAGTGTGAGACTGACTACGTGGGACATACTATTCAGCGATTGGGGGTGAGAATGTCCCCCCTTCGATACTTAGGCACAAACAATGGCCAACATCCGGGCGTTTGCATACTCATAGTTCGGCCATTGTTGAACACTTATTTAAGTGTCAAGTCTGCACTGGAGGTTACACGGATGGAGCATTCTCCATTTTACACAGAGCCCGCTCGAGAATACATTTGAAAATTCTCGAAGCGGTCACGATTATTTTACGAAAACCAACCCTGTGTAAAAGCAAAAAGAACACACCCATAATCTAGAACTTATAGGTGTAGTTTGAGAATGCTTCTCCGTATCTCCAAACTTAATTTATTAATTTATCCCCCCTCATTCGTTAATTTTGTTCTTTAGACCTCGATATTATTTTTTTTATCTATTAAACCCGCCGATGTTAAAGTTGAAAAGAATCGGCCGAAAGATATCTTCGTTAATTTAATGATTTTTATATCCCCTTTTTCCATACGTTTTCCCGCTTCATTTGGTTAAAATAATATTGAACTACATACTGGTTTTAGAGATTAGATTTTCAGACTTTGTAGTATTTCTTATCGATTAAACGTAAAACAAAGTTCTCAATTGCAATAATGGCATTTCCCCCAGCCCTACTAAAAACCTTCATATATATATATATATATATATATATATATATATATATATATATATATATATATATATATAAACAAGGGGGTGGCCACTAGCAATGTGTGTTTTTTAACATTTTTTTTATTATTCCGTGTTTTGGTTTTTCATTGAAAATTATGTTTAGATCATTGTAATATTTTTAAGTTATTGAAATCGTTTTTAACGCGTTTCAGACATTCTGTGAAGCATCCCCTTACGAAATTATTTAAAATGCTTAGAATATAGTCAAGATGTGTTGAAGATCTAAAAGAACATTTTCGTAGTTCATTTGAAATGCTTCTGGGAGGTGGAAAAGTATAAATGAATCTACTTTTCATTCGTATGTTCACTTTTTGTTACTGTTTTATTGGGATGTGGTCACTGCCGTCTTGTGTTTCTTTTCTCTCGCTCTCTTTCTCTCTACTTGTGTTTGTATTTATCTTTCTTTGATTTTCTCATTTTTTTTACTCTTAATTGGGTGCAGGCGAGGGGCCAATTGGTACTTGATCAAATTGGTGCATAGGGTAGGATGTGTGTGTGTTTTCTTTTATTGGTTTGGAGGATGTGTGTACTGTTTTATAGTATTATAAAGTTATTTGCTCCCCTAGAAAGGTAACTCTGATCCAAGGTCGTTACTAATGTGTATGTGTGAGGAGGGGGGCAACTCCTCTGAAATAAGGGTAGGGGGTTTTCATTCAATTTTTATATTTGTTTTTTTTATTCTTAGATTTTAGTATTGTGATTTTTCGTTTCAGTATTAGACTGTTCGGGTATGCTTAATACTATCTTTATTTAGATAAGGAGGTGTATTTATGCATATATATATACATACATATATATATACATACATATATATATATACATACATATATATATACATACATATATATACATATATATACACATATATATATACATACATATATATACATATATACATACATATATATACATATATATACATATATATATATATACATATATATATACATATATTTACATATATATATATACATATATATACATATATATATATACATATATATACATATATATATACATATATATATATACATATATATACATATATATATACATATATATATACATATATATATATATATATATATATATATATATATATATATATATATATGCGATTTTTTGATGTTTCTATTTAGTTTTCTCCAGACCCAGGATCGGTTCATAGTGTGGATAAGCTCGTTCTCCAAAGGGGAAGGGCCACTTGGAGAGGTATAGGTATGGGAGGAGGGATGATAGAAGGGATGATAGTTATCTCAGTCATGAGAGATTTCTCCTCCACTGACTGAGAAGGGAGCAAGGTGTTGGAACAGATATTACACTATAGTTCTAGGTGTTTCCTAGTGTTGTTGCTGTCGAGGTTAATTAGGGCTGGTATTGGTCAATGTGTGTTTTTTTTACATAGACATCACCACATTATCAAGGCCAAGAGGCACCTCAAGGATAAGGGTTAAAGAGTGTACAGTAGAAATTGGACATTATAGTAATCATTAGTAATGAAAATTTGGTAAAGTTGATAACTTATATGGAACGGCTCATCAAGAACTTATTTACGTTAGACTTGAAGACAACCATATTGTAGTCAGCCGGAAAGAAGGAAAACGGAAGACAATTCCACAGGCGTGCAGTTCTAAGAAAAAAGCTTTGTTCATGGAATCTACGTTAAGGTTTAGGCACAGATAAAGAGCGGGGGGAATTATTGATAGTGTTTACAGCTAGACGAGTGTTTCTTGTGAACGTTTGGCGAGGGGGGACCATAGATTGAAGCTCATTCGAACACTTTCCATGAAAATAACGATAAAGCAGAGACAAACTCGCAACATCTCTTCTGTGAGATAAAGGTTGCAAGGAAGAGAAAAGGACATCTCCTACGAGGCTACGAAGTCTATTTGAACTCTATCAAGGCAGGCCAAGTCCTTTCTAGCAGCTCCTGCCCAGATGTGACAACAGTACTCCATCCTTGGACGTACCTGGCTCTTATATAGATAGAGAATAGCATCAGCAGTGAGATATCTACTGGATCGATAGAAAGATCCCACCATTTTTCCAGCGGCCTTGGCAACAGATTTGATGTACGTGTTCCATTTAAGATCAGGAGTAATGGTCAACCCAAGAAGCCTGTCAAAACTTGAGGCCTCCTGAAGACGAGAGCCATTCATTTCAATTGATGTCAGATGTGGATCAGAATGTTGATGATGTAAAGAGAGAAGCTTGGTTTTAGATGCATTAAAAGTAACCAGCCATTCTTTACCCCATTGTACTACGTGCTCAAGATCAGAGGAGAGAGAATTGGAGAGAACTTGGTCATTTACTGTCTTAGATGTGCTACCATAAAGGGTAGTGTCGTCAGCATAGATGTCTACAAATGATGTAAGGATGTGATTTAGAAGATCATTAATGTAGATCAGGAAAAGAGTTGGGCCCAGGATGGACCCCTGAGGGACACCGGCATTAATACTGTGAGCTTCGGATTTTTGCCCCTCAACTACTACTCTTATGAACCTATCAGAGAGAAATGATTTAATAATTGAGAAGACATTTCCAGCAATACCATAGCTAGAGATCTTATGAAGTAAACCTTTATGCCATACCCTATCAAAGGCCTTAGATATGTCAAGAGCAATTGCCCTAGAAAGGTTGCCTCCGTCGAGAGATTTGTTAATCCTATGAGATATAACTGTAAGCACATCTGCTGTAGATCTAGCAGAACGGAAACCATATTGAGTTGTATGTATATGTGTTGTATTAGAGACAGGAATGTTATGTCTGTATGTGGTTGTATGCGCGTGTGTTAGTGTGTGTTTTAGTGTGTCGGTTCTGATTGATGTGTACGTGTGTATATGTATATGTATGTGCATGCGAGTGTGCCTTGCATTTCATGTTTTTGTCTGTTGATATTAGGCTCTGTTTAGTTCGGTAGTTAATCTTGTTATGAAGTTGTTTTCCTGTGTAAGCAAACAAAAATAATTGTCTGTTTGGAAGATTGGCATTATTTAGAAGCTGTTTGCTCTGCATGTGTGTACATATTTTGAAACATAGAGGTGTTTATTATCTGCAATTTTGATGTTGCTCTTATGTAAGTTCACTCTATTGCTGTAATTTTTGGTGCCACCTATGTAAGATTTGTTGCATGCTGCGCATCTTAGTACATATACTACATTTCTGGAGGTGCAATTTAGATCCTTTTTTATTTTGAATTTTTGTGTTGGGTTTTTGAATGTGTGTGTGTGGTCCTTCTATTATTATGTCACATACTCTACATCGCGGTTTGTTGAATTTTGTAACCCGTTTTGTAGTGTGTGGAACAAGTTTTGAGGAAGTTAGGATGTGTTTTATGTTTTTGGGTCGGCGTTTGCTTTTTATTATTTTTGTTGTTTTAAGTATGTTGTTTAGTTTGTGGTTCTGATTGAGGATAAGGTTTTTTGTTATCTGTGTAAATAGTTATGGGTTGTTTGTGTTGTGTGTGGAGACGTATGCAAAACGGTGTTCTTTGTTGTGTTCTTTTGGGATTCGTAGTTGATCTATTGGAGTTTTGACAGCCAGTTCAATACCTTTCTGCATTAGTGGTAGTGAGTGAAGGGGTATTTTCAGTTCATTCAGTCTAGTCGAACGGAGGTGTATGTCTGTTACTATGGTGCCGACTCTACGTGCGTATTATTTTAAGTGGAGGTATTGTTGAGTGTCTCTGGGTTTGTAGTAGATGTCTGTAAGTATGTTGTTGTTTTTTATTGTTACTAGGATACCCGTGGGGCTTTGTTCTAGTGTAAATTTATTTTTGAGTGTAGATGTTGTAGAAAAGTGTGGATTTCTTTGATATCCCCACATGAGGTTCTCCAGAGAATAAAACAGTCGTCTAGGTATCTTTTCCAAGATTTTATGAAGAGCGTATTTATATTGATCCCGTATTTGTGCTCTATCCTTTCATAAAGGGTATCTTCTAGGAAGGCGAGTGTATTTAAATATACTCTTTCTCTCGTTGGCATTTCTTTACCCATTATATATATATACATATATATATATATATATATATAAATTTATAAAATATATAAGCTACACTGAATATTCTGCATTTAATCCACTATAGGATTCGTCAGGCTTATGCGCGAATTCTGTGGTTATTTCTTGTTTTTTATATGTTGAGGATTTTAGTTAGCCAATCAGCTTTCTAGTATCCAACGCACCCGTTATTATCAGCCAATGGGCATGCATTTTATCGAATAAAGGATATGTTTTAGAACTAGGTTAGTATATTGGCCAATATATTTGTTGGATTTCAGGAGCAACTGTCTTTTGAACAGTGCGCAACACCGATGTGCTATTTCCGTTATGCAGTTTTCCTCCTTTTATATATATATATATATATATATATATATATATATATATATATATATATATATATAAATATACATATGTGTACACACATACATGAACACATACATACATATATATATATATATATATACATATATGTGTGATCGTTTATGTATATTCATGTTTATTCAATTTGTTTATTTGTTTGTTTTCTATTGTTTTTGTTATTTTTAAAGCTATTTTGTATCGCTATCCTGGAGTAAGTTTTATTTTGTGAACACAGTTGTTTGCTATTTCTCGTCTGCAATTAAATAGATTTTGGGGTTCTTTAAAGTACAGGTTAGCAAATTTTTCATGGACGCATAATTTACATGGGTCGTCTAAATGTCTGCACGTGGTAGCTTGTCTTATTATTTTCCATTCGACTACTGTATAAAACACCGTATAAAAGCAACACTAGCGAATAAATACTGGGAACTCAAACCAAACAACTTTTTTTTACTTATCTTGTAATTCGAGAGGCATTGAAACGGAAGTTACCGGAAATAAAACTGAGCAGTCTCGCAGAAACGACTTACGAAAAATATTTTTATTTTAATTAATATTTTTATAATTCGAAATGTTAAATTATTTTAATAAATTGCGAACATTACTTCTCTTTACAGATATATTTTCTGAAAATTTCAATTAAATTGGTAATGTAGAAATATGGTTCTATCGACTTTGAACGACCAAGAATTACCTTATATATATATATATATATGTAATATATATATATGTAATATATATATATGTAATATATATATATGTAATATATATATATGTAATATATATATATATATGTAATATATATATATATGTAATATATATATATGTAATATATATATAATATAAATATATATTATATATATAATAAATATATTATATATAATACATATATAATATATATAATATATATAATATATAAAATACATATATAAAATATATAATATATAATATAGTATATATAATATAATATATATACATAATATATATATATAATATACATATAATATATATAATATATATATATATATATATATATCGTGAAGCATACGTAAAGATGGAATTCTTTATTAAAACAATATCTCCCCTCTTTTTAAAATTTTACATAACTTAATAAAAGGGCTTTTGCATGAAATACCTCACATTTAATATTTAGGAAGCTTTAACAGGAAAGTTGTTCTATTATTTCTATTCGCTTTATACATATCTTTATCGTTATCTTTTCTATTTCTGTCTGTCACTAACTTTGTATATATTTGTTGAAACACCTTGTTGTGCGTTTTGAATAAACACCATAACTATGTATTTTTCAATAATGTATTCATAACTATGTATTTTTCAATATAGATAATTTTAATAATGCTCATAGAAATATTTAATGCCCTCTCCGACATTTTTCGATACGCTTAAGTGTGAATTTAATCTAAACTGATGAAAAATTATTCTGATAAATATGGTTTACATTTTATGAAATTAAAACTTACATATTAAATATCGCAGGATCAATCTGTCCTTATAAGTCAAATAATGTCTTAACATATACACATTCAGTACAAAACGCATAACTTGAAAATTCAGAATAACTGTCATAATTTTCTATAGAGAATTTTATACGCATTGTATAAATTATTTAAAATAATATATATCTCGAAATTCTATTATTAGAATTACGCCATGCTCTCGAAGCCGTAGTAAGTGTGAACGTATAGACCCATAACTACTCGATATATATCCCCCGGTAAAACATTCGTAAGCATATATATTTAAATTTTCCTTGGATTTTCTAATCCTCCCTATTATAGCGAAATCAAACAGAAAACATTGGGATTGCTTTACATATATTCACATACGTCTAAATACATGTGTACGTATACATATACATGTATATAAACACATTCATTAAAAATTTCTTAACATAGATATATATATGTATTTCATGTTTATGATTTAATCGGTAAAATCCCTTCAAGTGTCGTACAAATTCCCTTCCAACATTAAAATAAATATCTAATGAAAACAAATAACTCAAATGCCCGTCACTATTCGAGATAAACAACATATTGCAAGACTCCTCAAGGGCATTTCTGTAAAAGCGTGTAGTTTTCTTTTTAAAAGGACGAGTTTATTTGTTTTGCAACTATGATGAATTAAATAAAAAGTACAATACCCAAAACTATTATTAAAAACAAGTGCGGAAATTCATGGTGGAAATGACTTTTTCTGCGGTCTCGTTTTTTATTCCACATTTATGCTTTTAATATGCATTTTTTTCTATTAATCGTCGGGTGGCTAGAGATACCACTCTCCTACCATATCAAACTCAGATTTTAACTTAGTAACAATTTTCTGACAAGCAGTAATGATCATTTCCTGATTTATCATTACATAAGTAAGAAGACTTATGTCTACAGATAGAAAAGTAATTATTAATATTTAGATTCATAAATATTATACCTATAAAACCCATTTTATAAATTAACTTTTAACCTTCGTAAAGAGAATTATGAAAAAAGACAAAGTTAGCGCAACCACAGCGATCTTTCAGGCTTCCACATTTTATCGTTAAAACTTTGATTTATTTCTTGGCACACATTCAAATTTATCCTGGAACTCTCGGCGTCTTCTCGCTTATAAAACCTATTTAGCACACACCTTATACATATACGAAATATCATGACACTTTTTACAGACCAGATTCTAATCTTCACTTTTTGTGCTATTCACCGACTGATCCTGTAGCGATTCTCGACGATGTCAACTTTACCTATGTACAAATGCTTAACCCAAGACATAAACGGACGTAAAAGTCTCGAAAAAAAATTCGAAATGGTCGAATTTTTGATAGAATTCAGAAAGCCAGTATTTTCCACGACCATATGATGGGTAAGTGCATTTTCATTTTTTAGATCATTTCGTCTAGTAGTGTGCGTCTTTCACATACCTATAAACAAGTGTCTGTGCTACACTAAACATATACTGCCTATAAAAACGTACTAATTAGAAAAGTATTGTAATTTATCATATAATCCAGAGAAATATTAATCATTAGAGATATAAAATCCCAGCATCACAGAGTATGTAAATGTTTTTTTTAGGAGACTTATCGTATTATAAGTAATGAACGACGCAGAAACAACCAAAAAAAAAAAATAGGAAATAATCAAAATCTGACTCGGCTTTTTGTTCTCTTTTAGCACAAATATTTTCTTAATATTATTTTCAAACAATATCTGCTTATTGTTTTATTATATTGTTGATGTTTGTCTGCCATAAGACTAAAAAAAAAAACCCTACCATCTCGACACCAGATTAAAAGTATCTCGCCGCCTCTACGGGGGCACACATCATCTTACCCGGCGCGCATTATTCGTTCTGCCATAGGCCGCATGATACGTGTTCTCTCATGTCCTGTGAGGCAAAGATTGCATACACTTGCTAATCTGCACATGTGTTTAATTATATTCTCTTGCAAGCTATATTTCAGTTGCTGCTTGTCTTTTCACACGAGCCCATGCCAAAAAGAAACAGTATCATGTTATTTGATATAAAAACTGTCCTTTTAAAAATCCTATCAACAAATAATCAGAAATATATATTAGCATTCAAAACAAATGGAAACTGGTAAAAAAAAGACCCTACGATCAAAAATAGAAAAACAGACAGACTTGTCTATTATGTTATACATGTTGTAGAGATATATAACACGAGACACACAGATACACATAGGGTAACATATACACATATATGTGGTATATGTGTATATCAATATATATATATATATATATATATATATATATATATATATAAAGAGAGAGAGAGAGAGAAAGAGATAGAGAAGGAGACAGTGTGTGCTTGTGTATGTGTATTTAAATATTGATATGAATTTTCCAGAAATAAATAATCGAATATATATAACATAAAAAATAATAAGGCATACAAAATTAACTTACATTTATAGACGTAAGATTTCGTTTAATCACATTCAAATCACATTAACACAGTATGATAGGCAAAACAAAAATTCTAGCTCGAGTAGCGTAAAAGGACAGGATAATTAATTCCTAGCAAGAAAAAAACTGCAACCAATCAATTCGATTAAAGTAATGCGTGTCCTTGTTGATCTAATAAAATAAATTAAGAGTTAATCCTTTCATTAAATTTCTTAATTCTGGATATTTATTGACATTCACAAAAAGTGTTCGCTTTGAATAAAATTATATTTGACCATATTAGACTTTATATATTCCTTAGATATTCATTAATATCATTCATTCCGGATAAAGAATTAAGTAAGTGGGACACATACGTTTACACGGAAATCTAATCTATAGAAATATCAATAGGCTTAAAAGCAAATTAACATTTAGAAATGATGGCACCAGCCATGTTGCTATTATATTTTGCAAAAGCAGCAAGAATCATTTTATTTATACTAGGTAAAATATTTGTTTACGTGGATTTGCTAATTATATTAATTTCGCTTGTAAAACATTTCCGTTGAGTTCACGTATGATGAGAATAATATTATAATTCAACAATAATTTAAGTAGACTGAAAATGGCCATACATTACATTATACAATTTTAAGTAAAATCTAAAATTAAAAAAAATAATTCTTTTTATCTGAATTATATATATATATATATATATATATATATATATATATATGTGTGTGTGTGTGTGTGTGTGTGTGTGTGTGTGTGTGTGAGTGTGTGTTCGTGTGTGATGTCAGACAACTAATCGAAATTGGAAACGGAAATCGAAAAAATACGACACTTTTTGAATATCAGACTTTGTATCGGAATCGGAAAAATCTTCAAATTTCCCCTTAAGGAAAATCTTATTTGACAAAGCTGGGTTACTTTATTTTACATTGTTAGTAGTAGATATAAAATGGAGAACATAGATTGTAGTTAATCTTCAGTGAAAATAAAATATATACCTCATAATAGTATAAACATTATGTTAATTTACTTTGCTTGTGTCAAAAACAAAACAAAAATAAATAAATATTGGTGTTTGTCCAGTCCATCAACACTGATTATTTTGACAAAGAAATGAATTAGTAGGTTTCGAGACTGCTGGACACAGTGTTTCTATTGATTTCGTGAGTTCCTGTATGGTTAGTAGCGTTTACTGGTAGTATAATGAAATACGTTATATATGACTAACAGACCGTAAACTCAAATTAACTGATAAATGCAGATGCATATTCAATTCATTGAAAGGATTTGGTTAGTTTAGTTTATATTTCTTCAGGGAGACACGGATGAAAATACAAAGTTCTTTTCCTTACACAAATGTAATTTAGTATTAAACAAATTTAAAGAAATGTTACATTTATTTTACAAATATATTTTTCTATTATACCTTTACATATTCAAACACATATTTCCATCTAAATATCTACGTGAACTGGATTATTTTACCATATAAAGACTGTTATTGTTGAAGCAGTCGTATGTTAAATCCCCTTAAACAAAAGCGAGCTTTTAGTTTTTCATGCAATGTCGTATGACCAGCTTGAAAAACTTTCAAGCGGGAAAAGATGAATTCTTTAAAACAGTGTTTCTAATGTAAATTTAATGTGCAAAAAGACCCGTATTACAGAGCTTATTACGGTTAATACAATAAATTTGTTTAGATAAAGTCTGTGCGTTTATTTTAGAGGCAATATTAATTTTTTTTATGTAGTTAACTGTGGTGCTATGTTTATTCCAGTCAGAATTGGAGTTAATTGTAAAAAAAATGTAATAAACTCATTCTTTATTTCGAATTCTAAAATAATTATTTTCGGTTTTTCTTCTTTTTTTGTCAAAGTATAAAGAGCGTTCACCTACACATACTTCCTTAAAGTAGTATCTACGTGTGGAAGGGAAATGATTTAGTTACGGATGTTATAAATTATGTATTATTCTATTTAATAATCATCCATTGTGAGGTAGATTAAGCACACTATTCATTCATAATGTAGAAAATACAGTTCTCCAAAAGGTTGCATTCTTAACTGGGCTAAAAATATTGCTTCAGTATAGGAGGGTTCATTTACTGACAGAAAGAATAAAACATACAGTGCATATCAGAACATTACAGAACAGTACTGCATTTTAGACTGTTTAGATGTTTAAATCATCAAATACGATGGCATCCTCCAACGCGAAAATGGGGATCGTGAATCCTCCTTCATCTTGCATTGTCGGTTTATTCGTAGCAAGAACTTTTCTGCATACCACAATACAACATGTACTGTTATTAAAGACAGTGCAAATGTGTTGATATATATATATATATATATATATATATATATATGTGTGTGTGTGTGATTTTCAGTAAATATTAATAAAATTTTAATGAAAATTATTTTCCATAAGACAAACAAATATTTCAATTAATTGTTTGTCAATTATAAATCCGTGTAACGTTAGAAATCTAATAAATAACTTTCATACAAAATATCTCCCCTTTTATCAAAAATCATTGGTGTTAAAAAACGACAACGTTACATTGGCTTCAATTCTTCAGGGGACAATTTTGGTTCAAATTTCTGTTGAATATTATGACCTAGTTACAACTGTACAAATTCTATCACAAGAGGGGGAGTTATGATGTATGTACACGTTTCCCAATGTGTATTATGTATATAAATTATCCGCGAGATACAAATAAAAATGATGGAAATATCCTCTATTCATAGTTTTTGTTCTATCGCGCAATAATTAAACGGACAATAACAAATGACGTAAACAAATTCTTAGTTGATTTTTACTAATTAACTATGATATATGTTTATCTTAAACTAATTATCGTCTTTGCCATAAGTAAACGTCTTAATATCGGACTACTTTCATATAAACGAACTTAAATTGACGCTAATTACTGAGTGTGTTTCGTTATACACGAGACCTATAATACTCTGGTCTTTTTTCAAAAATGTCACTTCTACAATGCCACAGTAAAAATCGCCTCAGTATAAATGCCGCTGTCAAAAAATAACTGAACTTTATAAATAGGTAAAAATGGCAACTTAAAACGAAAAAGAAACACCCTTAGAAAAGTTCAAGCTAAGCTTTCATTCCGTTGTTTTGACTAGTGCTAAACCTTTTACGTTACATTAGAAAAAGTTGGTTATCTTTGATTCTAATTCTGTAGGGACACAATAAATGATTATAATGCTTAATTCAATAATTATTTATAATACCCATATATAATTACCTGAAGAAATGTATAAATAACGTTTTACTGCTGCCATATTTACCTAAAATCAATTTATTTCTTAAGTTTTCAAAATGGAAACGTAATTCAATGATTAAATCTCTGGCGGCCACTGTTATATTTTATTTTTAATTTTCTTGCACCAAAACGATTTTTACTAGTTAAAAAACATGTTACTATAGAGGAATTTTGTAAAATTGGTTTGCATATTTGCATTAATAAATAACCAAATAAAACTTCCTTTTATAATAGTAATGTTAGGGGTGTTATTCAATAGACTTTAAACTATTTTTTCGGTTAAATAAAAACAAGTATTGTCGAGAGTTAGGTAAAAATAAGAAACAAGTGGGCGATACGATAGAGTCATACCTTTTAAGGCTCGATAGTAACTTACAAATAAAAAATATAATAAATTACTGGTAGAAATATTCTCAATAATATTTACGGTAACATCTGTTGTGTATAATCTTTTATTTATCATTTTAGCGATTCTCAAGTCGTTACCGATGTCAGAGTGGGATCGCGGCCATTTCGACTGCTTTTCTCTAATATTAAGACTCATAACTATGTCAAATATTCTTCGGATACCTGTCAATAAGTATTTGTTCTAGTACAAAATCCAAGCGCGATATATTTAGATGGCGACCAGATACTCGGCCAAAGCTATGTTTTTAGTAAAACAGGAATGACTTCTCGTCTTGGCATATGTTAGTTCTTCGTCGCATTTTGAAAATGATGAATTATTTTTGAGAAATCATTCTTACATTTAATTTATGAAGTGATTATATTTGTAATCACGATGTTTTCCTTCGTTTAATGCCTCTTGGAAATATCCGATTTTATTGAAAAAAAAAGAGAACATCACTTCCTTCTTCAAATCACGTGCAGGTGGATTATACTGATGCAGACAATTTCGTTATCAAAATTATTAGGATCCAGGAATTAAGCAAATCAACTGGTTCTTAAAAAAAATTGAATTATCGTGCTCAAAAGTTGCAACCGAATACATCTGATATTTTCACAAATATTTTCTAAATGAAAAATGTTTCCAACGCCTCAAAAAGCTTCATTAACCCGCCCTGCATTTAAGAATACGAGGGATAAGAGTTCTGCTCCTAGTACAGCAACACGAGACTCTTTTACAAAATAGGAACGCTGTTTAAATGCGTGATAAATATAGAAGTTTTATCCTCAGCAGTAAAAACAACCCACTTTGTAATATACAATATGGTTTTCATTGTGCCGAATCTATTGTTGATGTGCTGATTCAATGCATATGTTAACATGGAATTTATTTACAAAACATATTTCTTGACTGCTCTAATTATTATAGTTATTTCATAGATTTTAACATACATGTCTGCTTTACAATAGTGCCTGCTATGAAATATCAGAAATTTTACACCCCTTTATTAAATCCTTTTTTCTCAAATAGGTTTTCAAAATGAGTGAAAATTGGAACAAGTCTGAAGCACATCATATAAACACAATTACTACCGTTAATGTAAACTCTTCAAATGGACAACACACTTTCCGCTATGCGAAGTTGTTTCAATACGGGAAACGGCTGGTTACGTTTCATGCTTCCAAAAGCAAACTGAAATCTTTTCATTAGCAAGTCTCTGATCTGCAATCCGTATCTAAAACGAATGACTAACATCTAATGCATTGCCTAGGTCGCCAGAAAAATATTTGGATAATTATTCCGCAATAGATGATATAATAGTACTGACTAACCCTCTATCTCCATAAAGGAAAGATACGACCTGTAATAGAGTATGAAAATGACACCCAGTATGTTTTCCGAACTGCAAGATCTACCGCAGATGTGCTAACGGTTATATCTCACAGGATTAGTGAATCTCTTGACCAAGGCTTCCTTTCTAGGGCAATTCCTCTGGACATATCAAAGGCCTTCGACAAGTTATGGCATAAAGGTCTACTTCACAAGATTCCCAGCTACGGTATAACTGAACATGTTTTCCCAATCATTAAACCATTTCTCACCGATAGGCTCATAAGAGTAGTGGTCGATGGACAAAAATCAGAGGCCTGCAGTATTTATGCTGGATTCCCTCAAGTGTCAATCCTGAGCCCAACTCTCTTCCTGATCTAAATCAATGACCTCCCTAAACACATACTTAAATCATTCGTTGACATTTATGCTGATGACAGCACCATCTACGGCAACACATCAAAGGCTGTAAATAAAAAGTTCTCTCTGATTCTCTCTCCTCTGATCTCGAGCGCGTTGTTCAGTGGGGGAAGATGTGGCTGGTTACCTTTAATGCATCTAAAACCAAACTCCTATCCTTACATCATCAACGCTCTGATCCCCATCTGGCATCAGTTGGGATGGATGGCTCTCGTCGGGGAGAGGCCCCGTGTTTTGACAAGCTTCTGGGTTTGACCTTTACTCCTGATCTGAAATGGAACACGTACATCAAGTCTGTTGCCAAGGTCGCTGGAAAGATAGTGGAATCCTTCTACCGCTCCAGAAGATATCTCACTACTGATGCAATTTTCTATCTATATAAAAGCCAAGTACGTCCAAGGATGGAATACTGTTGCCATATCTGGGCAGGAGCTGCAAAAAACAGCCTATCCTGCCTTGATAGAGTACAAAATAGACTTCGTAGCTTAGTGGGGGATGCCCTTTTCTCTACCCTCCAACCTCTCTCCCACAGTAAAGACGTTGCGAGCATATCCTTGTTTTATCGTTATTTCCATGGCAGGTGCTCGTCTGAACTCCAATCTCTGGCCCCCCTCGCCAATCTTTCACGAAATACACCCGTCTAGCTGAATCCACTGTGAAAAATTTCCCCCACTCTTTATCTGTGTCTAAATCAAAACGTGGATTCCATGAACAAAGCTTCTTTCTTAGAACTGCACGCCTGTGGAACTCGTTAACAAATTCCTAATGAACCGCCTCCTTAAGTAAACACTTCATCAAATCTCAACACTAACGTACTGTACTTGCAATAACCCTTATCCCTGAGTGGGTTCCGGGCCTTGATAAGTGGTGACCACCGTGTAAAAAAAATATGTTTTCTGTAGACATGATTTTTATTGATCAATATCTTTAAAGAAGAGTACGGGAAACTATCTATAATACATGTTGTCTATAGAGTAATTCACGGATATTTTAAGCTCATCGTTCTATTTGACATAAGAGTATAATCCTAAAGAACATGACGAATTTCTGCCTTGTGATCACTGTTGTTTGATGTGGAAATATTCTCTATTCTTAATGAGATTACCTTGATGTAAATCCAGATATTAGACTGTTCGTTGTTGTTGCGCCTCTGCTGTATATTTTTTACATGGATATCACCACTTATCAAGGTCCGACAGCCACTCGGGGATAAGCGTTATTGAGTTACAGTAACCAATGGGATAGTATCGTCGTAATCGTTAGTATTGGAGATTTGTTAAATGTCTTACTAAAGGCTGCGATTCATCAGGAAGGTGATTATTTTGGACTTGAAGACATCAACAGGTACACGGAATAGAGTTCTACAGGCGTGCACTTCTAAGAAAGAAGATGTGTTTATGGAATCTGCGTTTTGATTACAGCACAGATAAAGTGTGAGAAAAATTATTGACAGTGGTTTAAGCTATACGGGTGTTTATTGTAAAAGATTGGCGACGGAGGATCAGAGATTGGAGATAAGAACATTAGCCATGGAAATGACGATAAAACAAAGACAGGCTCCCAACGTCTCTTCTGTTGGGGAGAGCTTGCAGGGAAGAGAGAAGGGAATCCCCCACTAAGCCACGAAGTCTATTTTGTACTCGGTCAATGCAGGATAGGCTGTTTTAGCAGCTCCTGCCCAGATATGGCACCAGTACTCCATCATTGGACGTGCTTGGCTTTTATATAGATAGAGAATCTCATCAGTAGTGAGATCACTCTAAACCAAACAAGTTGCTAATTAATCGTAACACCACGTTCGCAGCAGTATATACAAGTAGAAAGGCGATGTGTATGTGGAACTTACATTTAAACGTTTATGACTTAATTCAGATCTTCGTGCATAGATAATCCGTTTTAAAACGAATCTACTTACTTATTTTGTATATTGTTACCGTATGTTTTATAGGTTATTACTTATTAATCGTAAATTGGTATAAGATTCATTCAATCATAGTATTACTGTAAAAAGATATGTGAACACTATATTTACGATTCAAAAACATATTTTGAAAGGTTTAAATAGAAGACAGATATTTGGTATGCTACTATAATATTATGTTGTATCACTATCAAATAAAAAGCTTGCTTTCCCGGGATGCCGTGTAATGTAGACGAATTAGTATATTTAAAATATTAATATAATATTTATATTATCAAACAAATCGTTTCGGTTCTTATGTAATTTAATCTCCGATATTTTTCATCAGTAAAGCTGGCTTTTCACAGTAAGCATTGAACTCAAACATACCTGGCATACTGCGTTATATAAAATATTTAAAACACATTTATCATGTAGATATGTGTCTACTACGGTTATATTCCATGTGGTAGAAAATTAATTTTTATTTTATGTGACGAAAAGTAATCTTATACGACTGTGATCAAGAAGAATGGTACCGCGAGTTTCTTGATATAACAAGGTGATTACCAATGTGTACCACATAGGGAATTCGAAAATCAAAATATCATTTATTAAATAATGTCAGAAAGATTTGGCAACTTTAAAAACTTAACTATTTAGTAAAAGTAGATAGTTCGACTCGATAATTCAAGTAAAAGAAATGTAATATTTCAAAAGCATGATCAGTCGATATTTTTTTACCAGTCGGTCACCACATATGAAGGTCCGGAAGCCACTCGGAGATAAGGGTTATTGCGTGTGCAGTACGTAAGTGTTTAAATTTGATAAAGTGTCTTACTTAAGGGGGCGTATCATCAGGAATTTGCTAATGTTCGACTAGAAGA
>NC_136486.1:138691735-138724235 GCF_053919585.1 Euprymna scolopes
GTTACCTATACTACAAATAAGAATCCCACTATCTTAGCTATGTAGAAATAATACATACAACAGTTTTATTGATATACACGCCCCAGTATATTTTATCAATGCTCATAATATGTGAGGATGCAGGTATAAAGACCGTTGCATTTCGCTTTTTTTCTCTCGTTTTCGTTACAAATATATACAGAAATTGACTTGATTAATGACATGTAAGGTTAAGAAAAGACAGAAGCCAACTTTTACCTTTTGCGAACTGAAAATCCATGAAAATATGAGAAATGCTGACGATAACAGGGCAGAAGAAGGTCAGGACAAAAAAGGATTTTTCTTTAGAAAGTTGCTAAGAATGCATCATTGTGTGAGATGAGTTATTACTGACAGTTAAAGACTCAGAATCTGAGAGTGCTTACTTTGATATATTTTGCAATCATATATATATATATATATATATATATATATATATATATATATATATATATATATATATATATATATATATAACGACACCATGTGAGAAACTAAGACACCTCAAAGATCATTGAAGACATAAAACATCGCAGTTCTAACGGCGAATGAATATATACGCTACTTTTTTGTTCAATATATATTATATAGATAATATACTGATATACACTGGAAATAATCGTTATTGAAATATTACTTAGAACTGTAAGCACTAAGAATTTTTGTTATATTCGTGTCTGAAGCATTATCACGTCAGAATAATAAACGAGTAGTGTATTAGGAAAACCCCGGGACACTATGATTTAAATGCAGATATATCTACTATGAATTGAAATATATATATATATATATATATATATATATATATATATATATATATATTATATATATGTATATATATTCTTGCATTGGCCGATTACTGGCGTTGTTTGGTGGAAGCATATCCCCCTTCCCCGAAAGAAGTTATAGTTCGGTGATTACGGTTGTTGCTGATTTTGTTGTTGCTGAACAGAAATGTAAAACATGTAATCCTATCCTCATGGAACTAAAACATGCAATCCTATTCTAATGGAATTAAACGAAACTTCTTTCGTGTATTTAGCTTTCATTATTGTTTTCATTAATTAATATTTCACATATCACCGTAATCCCAAAAAAGTAAAACCAAAATAAAATAAAAAAAATAAACCGGAAAAACACACATAAATAAAAACCAAACAGAGGTTTAAGTTTGATATAAAATAAGAAAATGTCGAAGGTAAAGACGCGCATAAATAAACCCTCTTTAGTGTTAAAACTTTATCCATACCAAAATAAAGAAAAAATCTCCGTTACATTGGCGCCAACCTGCAACCCCTATATTTCGAATCTGTGCCTTTATCCACTTGTCTACGGTAACGATAAGACACTAAATATTTTAACTAAATTATAAAGCAACCCCAGATGCCTATGGGTGGTTTGCGAAGGAACGACATTTTGCAATCCTTGTTTAATTCCCTGCGTTTTTAACGGCAGAAAACAGGTTAGATTACATTTATAAATATTAAACCCTACCTTTCCTCTTGACAATAAATAAATCAAAAATACAAGAAATCGGATCATATATTTTGTCTACTAAAGTATTTTGTAAGTTTGGGAGTTGGTAAAAATATATTTGAGCTAAATATATGACGTTAAAAGCAGATATTATGTAAAGAAATCTACGACGTAATTGGTTAAGTCTAACAATTTGTAAAATACCCCCCCCATAAAAAGAAAACACACCAAAAACAAATGAACGGAGTTTGTTTCTATTTCATACACAAACAAACAAATAAAAAGAAAAAGACAAAACAAAACGAATGTAACTTTTTAATCAGAAATCTAAAATGTTATAAACAAAAACAAAGAAAAACACGTTAGCGTACATTTGTAAATGATGAACCCCGCATTTTTCCCTCGCAAATGAAAGAAAATCATATAAGGGAACTAAAATTACAAGAAATGTGACGTATATTTTTTTGTTTTCCTAATTATTTTTTAACTTTTACTTGTTGTTTACAATGTAATTCACGTAATATAGGACGATAAAACGTGATATGATGTATAGACAGCTGCGAAATAAAGGGCACACGTTAACGTACATTTATAAATATTAAGTTCCACCTCCCTACAAAAAAGAAACGAAAAATACAAGAAATGATAATAATATAAGTTGTCTCCCTAGTATTGTGAAAAGTTTTCCAGTTGGTTTAAATGTAATTGAGCTTAATATAGAACGATAAAATCTGATACGATACAAAAAACTCTGCGACTGTTAAATCCTGTAATGTAAAATACCCCCTAATAAAAAGAAAACACAACATAAACCAATGAAGGGGTTTCTTTTTTGTTTGATACAAAAAACAAATAAAAAGCCTCCTAAAAAACTAAAACAAATGTAGTTTTTAATCAGAAATCGAAAGTTTCAGATACGAAAACAAAGAAAAACACGTGACTGTTTATTTATAAAAAATGGATCACTCTTTTCCGACCCATTGTAGATGAGAGTAAAAGTATAAAAGAAATGAAAAACAAAACAAATGTGGAATATATTTCATTTGTCGCTGATTAAATACTGTATAGAAATCCGTGATGGTATGAGTAAGTTGAAATGGAATAAATAATGTACAACAATGTGTGGCGATTAAACTGCCGTAATGAATTAGGGCTGCGGTGTTCGATTTTTTGTGTATGAGTGTGTAAAGTCCAGAATAATAGAATATCATCGTATGAGTCAATCACATTTGGCGTACTGTTATTGAGGGAGAAATCAGTACTTTTGAATAGCGTAGTGTAGTGGTAGTTGTAACTGTATGAATGCCCAGTACAGTTAATAACGGCGTAAGGTCAATGTAGGTATACTGTTTAAGAAAGTATTCAGTCCTGTTTAGGTGCGTTAGATGATCTTCAGTTAGAGGGGGGAAACATAAGCTACTTCGTCTTTAAGTTTTGGTAATCGGCATGATGTCATCCTCGGAAATAAGATAATATTTTCTTATATCAAATAAATATGTCTCTATAACATGCCCCTTCAAAGTAATCTTTATTATCCGTACATGATAAATTTATTTCAAAAACAAAATAATTTCCTTAGTTTACGTAGAGGGGCGCGAGGACGTTACGAGCCAGTCCGTAGTTAATTAACTTCCTCTATCAAAAATAGCATTTTTGAATGGGAAAAACAATTACCTGCCATTCGCGACTTAACACTGTATGTGTTGTATAAAATCGATATCAGATGAATCGATAGATTTATTTAGCCTTCGACTGTCTATCGCTGTAAGAAATTATAGGTAAGAGAAGTTTCAGCATATATTTAAACCATGAGAAGTTAATCAATTCAACATGTATATACATATATATATATATATATATATATATATATATATATATATATATATTTCGTTTTTATTTTAATGAAAAGAATGAAAGGACACATAGGTAATATATACAAATTTCTAGAGATTATATATATAGAGAGAGACAGAAAGAGAGAGAGTGAGAGAGATGTATAAGTTTTTCTTCTCTTTTTCCTTTCTCCTTTCTCGTTTTTTTTTGTATATATATATATATATATATATATATATATATATATATATATATATATATATATATACAGGAATATATCTCGCATACAAAACTCTAAGTAAAAAATAAAGACGAGATTGATAAGTTCACAACAGAGGTAATTTACGAGTTGTGCCCCTTTTATCATTATTTGCTTTTATGTTTTGTTTTGTTTTATAATAGACCACGGTAGTCTACTCCTGTTGATATTTCCTTTTACTCTTTTGTTTGTTTTTTTAATTTTTTGGGCGATTTCTGAGTTTTCTTTATATAATAGCTCTCTTAAAGTGATCCGCTATATCTTATTTATAACAAAATGAAAAGAGTAAAAAATTAGCCAACTTTTTTTTTACGTTGATCGACATCAACTATGTTTTTCTTTTCATTTTTATCGTGGTGTTGATTTTATCAGCGGAGTTGCTTGGTTAGACGTGTTCTCTCCTAAGGATCCCTTCTCCCTCTGACTTGCGTTTCAAATTCTTAACGGTCAACTTTCTTCGAAAGAAACGCTGACCACATTTTTCCAAATTTTAAATATATCAGCGTTTTGCTTCTCTTCTTTTTTATTAGGTTTCTCTTCGCTGTCGCCGTCGAAGTTGTTGAGATGGTAACACTTCACTTGATCGTTTTCGCGTCTTGAAACTTTAACCATTAAATGTATTTATTTTTATTAATACGATATTTATACACCTCAATAGGGTCAGAGTCTCTAACGGCGTTCATAGGTTACATAAGATTGGGGGTAAACCTTTAGACGAAATGAATTAGTTTGCAGCATCTGCCATTGCAAATATCGTAACTTGGCCCAGAGGGAAATTTCTATAAAAAATTATATATATATATATATATATATATATATATATATATATATATATATATATATATATATATACATACTAGCAAAATCCCCGTCGTTAACTAGGTTCAAAAACAGCCTACAGAAAATAGACTCTGATTTATGAAATTAGGATAAGTTATGAAAAGTAAGGCTTCGGATTGTGGGGTATCAAAACCAAAGCAAAATATGATGAAAGAAAAAATAAAAAAGATAAACCCCATAATTTATTATGCCATACTGGTTCACAATGAAACACTTATCACAATATTCTGTGGATCTATATAAAAAAAACTTGTTAAACTGTGTGATGTATTTCCATTCTATAGAGGTCAGGCGCGAACGAACATCCCATAATTTTATTATACAATATTTCTTCAAACTGAAACATAATTATCAAAGTATACTTACGCAGAAAGATATGAAAGGTCTTTATTAAAGTATGTGCTTATTTCCATTCTATGGAGGCCATATGCGAACGCAGACCTCACAATTTATTATACCATTCCTATTTAAGTTAAAACATACTTATCAAAGTAGTCTTATGTACATCTATATAAAAAAAACACTTTTAAACGTTTTTTTGTAATTTAATTTTTTTTTATTTCCATACTTTGTGTACCATGCGCGAACGCAGACCCCAAAATTTTAATGAACCGCGGTTCTGCCAGATAAAACATACGCATTCCTGTGTCTCGATACATCTTCTATCATTATATGTAATCAGTTTTTAAAAATAGTCAACCATATAAGAGCCTATTCCTGACCAGAGACAGCCACACAGACATTCAGCTGTATATTATAACACACACACACACACACACACACACACACACACACATATATATATATATATATATATATATATATATATATATATATATATATATATATATATATATATAAGTTGTTACAGAAATTTCCCTCTGGGAAAAATTACGATATTTGCAATGCCAGATGCCGCAAACTAATTTATGTCGTGTATATATATATATATATATATATATATATATATATATATATATATATATATATATATATACAGTACGGTTTCGCTTTGTCTCAGATCATCAGTGCGGCTACGCTATCACGTCAAGCAAGAACTGAAACTCAACCGCCTTAACGTTGGAGCTCGTAACTATTACGCTATTCTGCTGCTGCTGCTATAAAGGGCGTGTGAATTAACAATGTTGAAATATAGTCAAACGACTAAGTTCCGTTTGTTTTCACAAAAAAAAACATCCCTTAATATGCTAGTGGCAGTTTTTTTATAACTTCCCAATATGCTCCACTGATGGAACATTATAGTCATCCACGCCCATCTTGTTTCGCTGTATCACTGCTCATCTCTTCGACTAGATAAGCAACGCCTCCAGCGAGGATTTACACTTGATCACCAAGACAGAAGTCGGCGCTTCTACCGGTTACGATATTCGGATGCGTCTATGACGCACATGTGAATTAGCAATGGCCAAACATGGTACAAATGACTAGGCTCCACGTGTTAATTCAACCCAAGACACGGTGCATTTTAGTTATCATTATTCATTACTCTCTCGCTGTATCACAGATCATCAGTTCGGCTAGACAAGCATCTACAAACTAGGATTTATTATTGACCACTTAACGGGATTTGGCGCTTCTAATCTTTACGCTATTTTGCTGCTTCTATGACGGGTATGTGAATTTACAGTGTCAAATATTTTCCAAACGCCTAAGCTCCACTTGTGTACACAAAGATCATCGGTT
Organism: Euprymna scolopes; assembly: GCF_053919585.1. Classification (NCBI taxonomy): domain Eukaryota; kingdom Metazoa; phylum Mollusca; class Cephalopoda; order Sepiida; family Sepiolidae; genus Euprymna; species Euprymna scolopes. Next base: position 138,697,866 of record NC_136486.1, read on the forward strand.
AATATGATAAAAGATGTTTATATATCACTTACAGATAAGCATAACTAAAATAGGAATAATTATAGTCATCTACATACATTACAGGTTCGCTGTATCACAGTTTATTTGTGCGGTTAGCCGAGCAACTATCTAGAGCCAGAAATGGATCCCGACCGCCTAGACGGGCATGTGAATTAACAATGTTTACGTGCATTAGATGTGGGTTTGTTTTGATATTTCGTTTTTATTACGGTTCATTTTAGTGCACGATGCCGTATTGTAATAAAATATGTGTTGCTGAAAATAAATTGGGACTAGTACAAAATGTTAGTAAACATAAAAAAGAGAGATGAACTCATAGCAATTCCCTGAATGCACAATTGTCACTTTCATTGCAGCATGATCAATCTTTTAATTTCAAACACATGAAACTCGTTACATCTATGTGAAAAAAAATCTCCACGAAAAATATTTACATGATCCTTTATTGCAAACTCAAAGACATTTGAACAGCGTAGAGCTTCTTTCAATTTATCCCATTTTATCTGTAAACTAATATTAAATGAACTTAGTTTTAGACACGTAGCATTATCCACATTAACTGAAGCAATTACTATAATAATTAATACTTATGGAGTAAGTCAATAAATAATAAATATTAGAAAAAAACTGATTTCATTTCAATTACACGTTATGTCTATATTCACTTATTCTAATAAATACATTAAATAATAATAATAATGATGATGGTAATAATAATAATAATGATAATAATAATAATAATAAATAACAATAAAGCTAATAATAATAATACAACAATTTAACCTTACTATAAATCGACATTTCCTCCTTGTTATGTTGCTGTGAAAAAAAGGAACTTACCCTAAAATGACTTCGTTCACATCATTTAAACTCGTAAGTGGTAAGATATCAACGTGCTCTAACAATGATATACTAAAGAAAAAAGCAGGAGGAGGACTAGCTAAGCCCAGCATGCATTTTTTTCTTTTCCATTTCAAAAACGAACGGAATTGCATTTTACATATACTGTTAATTATTAACGACTATACGACGCTAAAATATATCGAAACCAATAACACAACGCTATATAAACTTTTAATGCTTATGGCTTTACCTTTCTCTAATAGAACACCACTATTTTCACATTACATATTCAACAGCTTTATTTTCAAATATTTTATTTCTATTTTATTTCCATCAAACTAATTGTCAGGAATAAATAAATAAAGACGAAACATTGAACATGTTATTTAGTTTGTTCTTCTCTCATTTATATATCCAGTCGCAATATTATATATATATATATATATATATATATATATACATATATATATATATATATATATATAACTATAATATTTGAAAAAAAAAATACTTAATGGAAGAGTACTATTCTCTACAAGTTTTTCAATGCTTTTTTATAATCTTCAGAACATTGAACTAATATTATTTTTCATAAAAAATATTTTAAGACAGAAAACTACTCGGAAGGAGTCATGAAAGGTTTCTTCATTTTTTTTCGAATTTAGTCTAAAATGCAATCCAGTTGGCCATTGTTGCAAGATCTAACAAAACACTGCATTTATTTGACTCAAGGGAATGATCATAGATTTCGTGAATTGGTGCAGTTGATGAATTGTAATATTCCATTTAAATAACATGTCGCTTCGGGTAATGTTTGAAAATAATACAGGAAAACAGGTTTAGGATTTGCCCTTGGAGAGAAAATAATGAAATAATATAAAATAGATTGTTGAAAATAAATGGATACGCGGATATTCTTTTCTCTTGGGCTATGAGATCTGCAGAGATGCTCGACACAAAACAGGAATGCGAGCCTTCTTAGAATTATAATGATTTTTTTAGGTTTTCTTCTAAATTTCAAACAGTATTTTTTTTTTAATTTAGTCCAGTTAATTTTGACATAAGCAACAATTTTATATACTGTTTATTTGTAATTACAGATAATATAATTGCTTTCTTTCGCTAGGAGTATATAAAATAAAGATAGTGAATCTTACGTTGTATAAATAATACTTATTTATGGTTTATATTTCTCGAAATATCTACATATGTCTTGCTAGTATTGCTGGTATATACACACATTGAAATTCTGAAAATGTCTTGCATTTGTCTGTTCGGGTTTTATTTTTTAAAAAGTGTCTGTAAATCTTACGAAATATATTTTATTAACCTGAATGTTATTTTGTCAAAAAAAAAAAAAAAGATACAGTGAGAGTTTCTTGACGCGCCATATTTATAGGCAATCTAAAACATAAGAAAATTACATGCAGTAGCAATTACGCATGACATAGATTTTTTTCGAAGGCAATAAACCTCTACAAGCTATATTAGTTTTGAACAGATCCGCAGAACTTACAACTGAATATTATCTCCTTAAAATTCCGCATAGAGATTTTCAGTGTATTTTATTATTAAATCTTATACTTTATTTTTCTAAGAAAGATATTAAGGTTATTGTAATTTTTCGGTTCTTTTATTTTGAGGTATACGATTTCACTATTTACAGATCTCATGAAAATTATACAATAACAATACACTGTACCTAATAAAATTCTACATAGTAGTAGCGTGTGCGCAGAAGAGTATTATAAGCCATACAAATAAAATTAATCTTTTAAGTTTATCACATAGTGCTTATTCTTCGTCTAGGCCCTATTATTCAAAGGTTTATAATTGTTTTAACCATGTTAGAAATTATCTAAATTTCAGTAACCATAAATATTGCTTTCTTTTATTTTATGAAAATCGCAGAATTGTATATGTTATGACACATGTAACAACTTATCATTTTGTCTTAATTCCCATATCCTCTTCTTTCTGCTTTATTTTTACTTGCTAGAAATTATCGGCTAAATATATATTTAATGCCCTGCTTCCCTTACCTTGACCTTTATTCGATGATGAATGGTTCTTGAAAATGGCTACATTGTCAATCATCTGGCTCTGCATCTATCGTTGTAACATTTTGTTGTCAAATTCTGACATTACAGTAGTATATATATATATATATATATATATATATATATATATATATATATATATATATATATATATATATTAACGATGTTTTGACATTGGCCAAATGCCTGCGCTCGGTGTGTTTACACAAAAGGCGTCGCGTAATACGCTAAAGACAGTCTGTATATCACTTCCCGATATGCTCAACCCAAGATAGGAAGCATTATAGTCATCCACACACAGTACTGTTCCGTTGTTTTAATGCACATAAGTGCGGCTAGGCGGGCAACTGCCTCAAGCCAGGATCGAAACCCGACCACACAAATGACAGTCAAGGCTTCTCACTATAACGTTATACGGCTGATGCTGTGTGGGTAATGAATTAACGATGTGTTGACATCGTCCATATGTCTCCGCTCGGTTAGTTTACACAAAGAGCATCGCCTAATACGCTAATGGCATTTGTATATCACTTCCCCATATCCTCAATCCAAGATAGGGAGTATTATATTTTAGTATTGAATTTCGCATACATACCGACTAGTTCACCATCGTATATATATATATATATATATATATATATATATATATATATATATATATATATATATATATATATATATATATATATACATGATGAACTAGTCGGTGTGCATGCGAAATTCAATACTAAACTCCTTTGTGAATAGTTGGCCTACATATTTATAATTTGGTATGTTGATTATTTGAATTTGAAGTACATCTAAAGGGTGGTTTTACCCAGAAAATTGCTGCTCAGTATTCGAGATTGTAAAGCCAACAGTTTACTTTTGAAAATAAATCTAATAAAATAGTGCCCCTACTGTTGCTCGCGCATGAGCAAAATGAACATTCATATCGCATAGTTCGTAGCGCTGACGCTTACTACACTGGAATTATAAACGTAAAATAAGGCTTGAGAGTATACGATCTGATTGTAATTCTACCGGATGGTATACAATATATAACTTTTGGATATATTGATATTTATTGGATAATAGTTAATACATAAATTGATCTCTAAAAAAATTGGAAATCCGATAGGATGTTTTGCGTATTTTTCGATTAGCAACGCTGGAGCATCTACTAGTTTATATATGCGTGTATGTGTGTGTGTGTGTGTGTGTGTGTGTGCGTGTGTGTGTGGTTGTCTTTCTGTGTGCGTTAAATTTTCAAGTGTAACGTCGATATTAAAATAAATACATTGTTTCGTTTTATTATTTTACTGGGTTCTCTTCTCTAGATGTTCTTTATCCAACACTTTGTTCTTAATACTTTGTTGGTTTTGATGCTGAAAGTAATCTATGAATATATAATTTGGATTTAGAAAAACTTTACCCGATTTGACTATTTTTATCGTTTTTAATTCAAGTAATTTCTACTTCGCCAACCGACGAAATATTGAAATGTTACAGTGATAAAAAATGTCTATTAATGCCTATAAGATATGTACTGTAATTTATGATGAACTGCTCATTGATTTTAAAGATCACCCTATACACACAAATATAAGTATATATACATACATGCATCCTTACATAGTCTGTATAGTGTACAAAATCGTATATATATATATATATATATATATATATATATATATATATATATATATATATATTGAATGTAACCGAGGCACTTTGCTTTCTGAATCGTTTTTTTTTTTAATTTTTCGATTTTCTGTATAACCATTTTTATATCAAAATCCAAAATATTGATTAAAGTTCCCTAGTTGTCACCAATACGAAATACGCAAGCCAAGTTAGAACGTTACTGCTTTTCTCGAATATGATATTCTTTATAGTGGCTTGAAGGGTTCTTATATGTGGCGCTTCAAATTGTTTTTTAATTTTTTAATATTATTTTAATGTTGTATAATGTGGTCTTGTTAATGAGGATCTTTCTAAGATTGGAGGAGGGGCAGGTATGTTGTTTTATCAAATGTTTATATGTGTAGCACTAGGTGTATCAGAATTTTTGTAGGAATTTTTGACACCCTTAACACGAAACTGTGAATAAAATATTTAAAAAAAAATCGTAATTTCTCTTTTAAAAGTGGGTTGTTTATTTTCTTTATGGATTATACTTCCAAAATAAACTATTAAAGTTGTGTTAAAAGTAATAGAAACATGATTTTTATTTAAAAACAAAACAGTAATAAATTTTACGAACTCAATATTTGTCAATCTTTAAACTTAAAAAAATCTATCAAAATTTTTCTATTGCTTCTATTTTTACGATATTTACAGGGTCAATGTGAAATGTCATGCTGTTTCCAATAGATGGAATATAATATTTTAGACAAACGTTTTTGTTTAATTCACGCCCCCCCCCATTTTCAAGTGTCTATTAAAAAGCAAATAATTAATTTACTCACCAAAGTGTTATATATCACAAATTGAAGAAAAAAGGTCAATAAATAATACATTCAAATTTAAAACAAAAAAGTAGTGTTTTTTAGAAATTTCCCTGTAAAGTTCGAAGTGTAAAACCTTTTTTTTCTTAAACCACGTTGTTTGTTTTTTTTCTTTTGTGTTTTTAATAGAAATCTTGGTCCTTGCTTCTTTAATTGAAAAAATAAATTAGGGCTTGAATTACATTTTTCGAGTAGTTATAAGCTTGGAAAAACAGGGGGTCGAATAATTCAACCCTACCATAGTGAAATGTATATTAAAAAGTAAATAATTAATTTACTCACCAAAGTGTTATATATCACAAATTGAAGAGAAAGGTCAATAAATAATATATTCAAATTAACAAAAAAGGTAGTGTTCTTTAGAAATGTACCTATAAAGTCCGAAGTTTAAAACTTTTAAAAAACCCCACGTTGTTTGTTTTTTTTTCTTTTTTTAAATGAAACCTTAATCCTTGCTCCTCTAATTGAAAAAAAATAGGACTTGAATCACATTTTTCGATAAGTTATAAGCTTGGAAATATGGGGTGGAATAAGCACTATTTTTCACGAAATTCTGACACACCTAATATAGCACTAGTATTTATTAGAAACATGGTTATTCGCCAAGATAACGTGTTGGTTGTATGCCCAATGTATGTATAATTTTCGGAGTTATATTTTCCTCATAGAGCATTTGCATTCACGCACTACATTGGTTTGTTCCAACGTTTTTTTTATAGCCGGTGAGTAGGTATTTCTAACCACAAGTTTTTGTGTTCTAAGCGTCTTAAAGTGATACTAAATTTAATTTATTATATATATATATATATATATATATATATATACATATATATGTGTGTGTGTATGTATATATTTATACAGATGCAATATCTTAATTAATTCCTATAATAATTATGCACCCACACACATTATATATATATATATATATATATTTATATATATATATATATATATATATATATATATATATATATATATATATATATATATATATATATGTAAACCTAAATCTTTGGTATACAGTTTACTGAAGACTAGATCTGTGTCACCGTATCAAACACAAGCGTGCTTACAATTCTCACGATCGCATATATATGCACATTGAAAATAAATAAAATCCTTTATGAATAATGAAGCGACTGCTTTTTTAGACTTTCATATATTGTTCAATCAATGCACTTAGCGGTAACTATAATTTAATATTATGTGTGCCGGTATTCATCTTCACGCCACCTGTCTCTCTTTAGAGAGGGAAGAATTTCATGCCTCAGATTAGTGTTTGTGAAATGCAGCGTGTGGTTGCAATCTGCCTGCCCCTCATTCATTGGGAAACTGTTTTACTGTAGACACCTCCTTACTCTTTTCGGATCAACCCTGCATATCACTTCCTTGCAAGTATTTGCCGCAACACATCAGCTCAATGTGTCTATAAAATCGTTCCACGCTGAACGTGTCTTGCACGTGGAAGATGATATCCTTGGCGATCCTTTTACTGTATAACCGACTTGCATGCCCCATAACAATAGTTAACCAGGAAAGATTAAAGCTAGTCTCCTTGAGTTATCCATATGATAAATAAATTTATCATTACTGCAAGACAATATATGTCTCATTATGTTACGAGAATTGCGGTAAAGTAATCACTGTGTACGTAGAGAGTAGCAATGATTCATTAACATACACCAGTGGTACATAGCACAAAGATCGAAGACCTTTATTAAAGTTGTGATAGGCAGTTATATATAATATTAAACAAACATATCCTCGATTATAACACACACACATATATATATATATATATATGGGATATGTAGTTATGTCCCACTGCAAGAACTTAGAAATCATCATCGGAAAATGGTACAGAGGTCTAAGCGTCCAAGAGAAGGGACACTCTGATCTGCGAAATGTCCTTGGGTAGCCCTGTCTGTATTTCCCAGTTATGGCGCCTAAGACGATTAGCAATGCCCTTAGCCTGTCTCAAATAGAAAAAGACAAGGTCTGGGGGAGTGGATCTCTTAGAAGTGCACAGAATAAAACTATAACTGCAAAATCATCAGGAACCGGACTATTAGAGGAATGGTTTAATCGTTGGTTTGGGGGGGCTGGGTATATATATATATATATATATATATATATATATATATATATATATATATATATATATATATATATATATATTGTAAACCCTGGACAATGCCATTGTTGTTTTTATTTTCTACATTGCTTTTTCAATGAACTAACCTTGTCATGAACTTGACAATTAGTATAAAAACAGAGACAGTCGCTTCATTAGGTGACCATTGTCGATCAGTGTGCATACAAAAAATCAATAAGGCCTTAGACATGAAAAACCACATCTCACACATCACTTGTTTAGAAATGAAATGAAAAATCGATTAATATCCCCGTCATGATTAAAGGATGAAAAATGAATAGTGCATCTCTTTAATTAATCGGAATCTTTTACGCGATAAACGAATGCACTAATTATATTTCTTTTACATTACAAAAACTGCTTCTCGATCCTAATTATTATAGCCATATTATTATCCAATATTTTTATGACGTACATCTCACGTGAACAGGTGTAGCCATACATAAACACACATATACACACATACCTCTCGCTCTGTGTATGTATATATATATATATACATATATAAATATATATATATAATATAAAGCTGTGTGTATGTGTGTGTGTGTGTGTGTGTGTGTGTGTGTGTGTGTGGCCACGAATAGGTTGACTGGTTTATCTGGCAGAACGGTTGACTGTTTTATATGGCAGAACGGTGGTTCATAAAAATTGTGGGGTCTGCGTTCGCGCATGATCAACAAAGTATGGAAATAAAAACGTGTACAAGTGTTTTTGATATATATGTACATAAGAATACTTTGATAAGTATGTTTTAATTTTAATAGGGATGATATAGTAAAATTGTGGGGTCTGCGTTCGCGCCTGGCCTCCATAGAATGGAAATATGCACACACTTTAATGAAGACTTATATATATATATATATATATATATATATATATATATATATATATATATATACATATATATATATATATATATATATATATATTTCAAACATGCCAGTGTTTGAATATATCGGTGAGTGGCAGGTTTAGTCCTTTAGACCTCCTTAAAAGCTGCACCGCTCACTCATTTTTCAACCAAATTTCAAACAATTATTATAGATTACTTTATCAGCTATACTGTATAAAAATCAAATGTTCGTTCAGTAAGTTATAATAGGGGTAGGCTATAGAAACAGCATTTTTCAAATAAATGCCAAAAGTGGCTTATTACCTTCATTTATATGTAAATAGATGGGAACAAGTGATTTTTTCCAAACGGTCAAAATTGGAGGGTCGCTGGCCCCAAACGTAATTTGACCGCGTCGACGCGTGAAAATGGCCCAAATTTCGCCCCCGAACACACTTAATCACTTATTGAAAGCCACAGGGTTAATTTTGTGATTATAAAGGCATTTGTATCATTAAATCTAACATTCCCATTGGCTATCCCACAAGTATAGGGTTTTTTAGGGTATCTCAGAGTCCAAAATGGGTCAAAATTCCCCCAAAATTAGCCAAAAATGATCGGAAATCACGGATTTTCCAAAATGCACCTCCCATGGGCCCAAAGACACCTCTACATGGCAGAAACTGTTGGAAAATGCTTGAAGCAGGCACTCTCCTAACTTTTGCACTGTTAATGAGGGGTATAAGGACCTTTAAAAGGGGCTAAATATGGCCGATTTAGCCAAAAGGAGTAAAAAGTCCCTAAGAATCAACATAGGTTGTCAAAAAGGGGCTTAATTTGAGTTATAGATGGAAAATTACCAAATAAGGAAATGTTTTCTTTCTGTAACAATGCAATGGCATCTTTAAATAGACACGATAACATTGCATTGCATTAATTGTGAATTTGATTAAACTTTGCTTTCTTTTTCAGTTAGTAAAATGCAATGAACATGGCTGGTATAGCAGGGCAGATTGACGAAGATTATAATTACGACGATTGGACTTATCTTCTGCTTGATTCTCTTCCAACTGAGGCTGAATGTGTTCAAGCTGTGCAACATCATGCTGCCAAATATGGTACCACGACACAGAAAAATCATATTCACCAGTTCTCCTTGCGATTACTACAATTGTGGCAGAAAGCCTTTGGAAGTGATGTTCGTTATGTTACAATACCTGGGATAAAACATAAACTTGATCGATCGCTAAAAATCTTCGACAAAGATGTCTACAAAGCAAAGGGTTCCAGACGTGTGAATATGATTAAATGGAAACGAGAGCACCATGTCCTTCTCAATATACTTTCAAAACATGTGAATCCTGATGAATTTGATGTACATGAACGAAGATTCTTTGTCGATCAAAAGTCTCTCTCTCGCAAATGGCTCATTGACACTTTCCACGTCGATATGGAACATGAACGGTTTCTGGCAGAGCAAGAACTGCACAATCGTTTGGATTTGGACGATGATCAATTTGAAGTGGAGGATATGTGCTAGAGAATAATGATGTGATTGACGAGCTCTTTAATGCATTATATTGATATTTTACTGTTGAATGATTTTAAAGTAATGTGAAGTGAAGCTGTGTCTTGAAATAACAAAATAATTCCTTTGCTAATTACTCATACCTTTTATCAAGTTATTCAATATATTGGTTACAAATCGAGAAATAGCGAATCGAGGGCCATTTTCATCAATTTTGGGGTAATTATGAGAACAATATAAATTCAGACTCTTCTTGGACAGCATTTTATTGACATTCAATGTTCAATTTACAATTAATTACTTTCTGAGAAGTTGATGTAGTAAAGTTACGATGTTTCTAAAAAGTATCATTGATGAATGAACTAATGATTCATATGCCATATATATATTTTGACCCTTTTTACATCCCCCAAAGATCTCTAAATACCCTAAATACAAATAGATAAGATTACAGGGTGGTTATTTCAACTCTTCCAACTGTAAAAGCCATAAAGGAGTGTTTATAGGAGCCCGATGAGATATAATACCTGCATTTTGGGGATTATCCGTGATTTTCGTTCATTTTTGGCTAATTTTTGGGTAAATTTGACCCATTTTGGACCCTTAAGATACCTTGAAAAGCCCTATATAGGTGGGATAGCCAGCGAGAATGTTAGATTTAATGATATAGAGCCATTTATGGTCAAAAATTGCACCCTGTGTGGCTTGGGAGGTGCATTTTGGAAAATCCGTGATTTCCGATCATTTTTGGCTAATTTTGGGGGAATTTTGACCCATTTTGGACTCTGAGATACCCTAAAAAACCCTATACTTGTGGGATAGCTAATGGGAATGTTAGATTTAATGATACAAATGCATTTATAGTCACAAAATTCACCCTGTGGCTTTCAATAAGTGATTAAGTGTGTTCGGGGGCGAAATTTGGGCCATTTTCACGCGTCGACGCGGTCAAATTATGTTTGGGGCCAGCGACCCTCCAATTTTGACCCGTTTTGAAAAAAATCACTTGTTCCCATCTATTTACATATAAATGAAGGTAATAAGCCACATTTGGCATTTATTTGAAAAAATTTGTTTCTATAGCCTACCCCTAGTTATAATAAATTTGTTGGTGTTCAAAATCGAAAAATTGTAAGGAGGTAAGCGACGGTTTTATGACTGGTTTCCATAGCTACCACGATGTTTCAGCGACTAGTTCTGCTACTTATTATCTGCTCCCGCGACAAGAGAATATCAAGTGATAAGAGGGAGTGAAAGTATGAAAGCGAGATAAGTGGGATGATTTTATTGAAAGCAGACGAAACCGTACCTTGTTATTACCTATGCGTTTATAGGTAAAATAAAAACTAAAATTAAACATAAACAAGTTAAGTTTTTGGAAACCTGGAAAAATCATTGACTGCAATAGAAAAAATATGAGCATGAAAAGAAATAAGTTAACGCTTGACTATGGAAAATGAAGGACTAGGTGTTAAAACTAGAAAAGGAAAAGTAAAAATATAATAATTATAAGTTAAAATATTGCAGCATAATATTGTTTTTAAATTCAATTTATAATTTAATAAAATCAGTTCTTAATGGTTTAATCTTTTAAGTTATAAATTTAATATAATTGTTTTAGTTATAAATTTAATATAATTGTTCTTTTCCAGTTTTAAAAACTAGTCCTTTAATTTTCGATATGTGAGTTTAACCATATTGCATTTCATGCTTGCATTTTTCTATATTAATATATATATATATATATATATATATATATATATATACACGCTCACACACACACACACACACACATATATATATATATATATATACGTATATGTATATTGTGATTAAGCTATCTTGTTAGACATTTTGAAAGACATATTTGTCTAGGTATTGCAACATGTCCATCAGAAAAAAATCATACTGCGCTGTATGTACCCGGTAGTGTAAGTACTCAAATCCTTATTGAATTATATAATGCATGCATGGATATATTATTATCTCATAATCTAAGTACGTATTTTGATAATATTTCGAAATTTGAATTATATATATATATATATATATATATATATATATATATATATATATATATATATATATATATATATAATGTGGTGTCTGTGACACCTTGACAGTAGAATACCAGTTTTCCCTTGCTTTATTGTTGATTATTCATCCCTTTCCATGCATTTAAAAATATTAGTTTTTTTTGGCATTTCATTTAATGCGTTTTAATTGTTTTATTATTTTTAAAATTCATTTTTATTTATTATTTATTTTAATTTGTTAATTTATTTTTTATTTGATTTTATTATATATATACATTTATACACACATACATACACACAGACATATATATGTGCGTGTGTTCTTTTGCGTGTTTCTGTGTTTGTGTTCGTGCGTGCGTATATAAATCATTAAGAATCACATCTAAGAGACTGAAAAACACATATATGGGTTAATAGTCTGTAATATTCTTCCCTTTATATAGAGTAATGCTTACGCGTAATGCTTTAAGCATAGCGACGGATCAGAATTTTAATCAACGTGCTACGGTATAACACATTTTTTTCAACTGCTTAAGAAATCAGAATTATATATAAATAATATATATATATATATATATATATATATATATATATATATATATATATATACAATGGCTGGTGCATCAGACAACATATTCTTACGAAAACAAACACAACACTGATTGATTCTGTGTATATATATATATATATATATATATATATATATATATACATATATATATATATATATATATATATATATATATATATATAATCAATCAGTGTTGTGTTTGTAATAGTTCAGAACATTTGGTCGTTTACTATTCAGGAATTATTTATATGAAATTAAGCATTTTTGCACAATGCAACTAAATATTTCGATTGTAGATAATTTTACAAAACCAGCTATTATGTATTCGCAGGTGTTGTTTCGTAAGCATATCAATACAATCGCTCATCGCGTATTGATTTCCCCAGTTGACATATGATAGAACAAATGTACAATAACGTGAAAGAATTTACGCTTATCTTAAACAGAAAACTAAAAACATATATCGAGAAATATTGCGATAAATGTGAATACAATCTTTAACTCTTATATTGTGTCAATCGTACGCCAATGATATATGCATAAAAATAACGCATGTTTTCCAAATAAAATATGCTCCGAATAAAGCGTGTATGCATCGTAGAGACCGAACAGAATTTGGACACAAACCTAATTATATTAAGCACATAATATTTGTATACCTCTATATATTTTATAACTGTGTCTATTTCATTAGTATACAATGTTTGTTGACATGATACACTAAACATAGAGCGATATGCATGGATGCAGATTGTATTTCATATTAACCCGTGACAACACAACATAACTATTTTATCAAATAGAAAAAGTAAGACGGACAAAATATTATTTCATATTTAAAAAAGAAAACTATTTTGAGATTGTAAAATAGTTATATAAATAGTTATATGAGATAGTAAAATGTAAAAGATTGACATCTTTAAATTCAAGATAGATGCATTACATAGCTACACAATAATATATCAAATGTAGGCAAATATAACCACCCGACAAATCATATATAACGTGTAATTATTACAATAGTTCAATATTAGTTTATATCATAATATTGTGCAGTCGTATGTTGTTATTCAATATATTGTTATTATATCATAATTAATCATAGAATAAATAATAAAATCTATACGATGCATGAACACACTTGTTATATTCAACTAATATCTTTAAATTTTACAAAATACACGTTTAGTTGATAAACCAATTAAATTAATTTCCATCTTTAGCATAAAATCAAGTCTGCTATTTCAGAGTAGAACGCGACATACTACCATCAATTTTGTTGAAATTGAACCTTAAAATTAAGCAAACTGATTATAAATCCTTTTATGCGACATATTAGAAAACAAAATGTAGCACATGAGTTTAAGGTAGTTCAGTTACTCTTAAACCATAAATTCAGCGATAATGGATATCAGCATGTGTATAAAACCCCGTAATATTAGTTTACAAAGAAAAAAAATCTTAAGTATGACAGATAAACCAATACAAATGGAGTGGAATATTTATTGAGATTGTCGGACTGACTTCCTCATCTTGGTTGTTATAGTCACAACGTTTCGGCCGTTTTGCCCTCCGGCCTTCATCAGGTGTTTTGTATCGAACTGGGGAACCGTTCGTTAGGAGTCTCGAACCCAACCCTTTATTATTATTATTATTATTATTATTATTATTATTATTATTATTATTATTATTATTACTCCAGCTAGGCTCTGGGACATAGTTGCTGATTCTCTGTTTTGAATGTTACTTTTCACTGCCTTCGTTCAGGATTGAACTCAGCAGCTTTGGGTAACTATAAACTTTGATACAACGTCTAGGATCACTCGGACATATGTCACTAGGACAATTCTTCGTTGTTTTTTGTTAATGTTAAACCTATGTTGTTATTCAAGGTTTTCTCTCCCTATTAAAGATCTGCAAATTGCATTCAGCTCTACGCTTGGTTTGCTCAGTAGGTTATTATACGGGCTGTGACAATATTTTCTTTCAAATATGCTCTATATTCTTTTTATATGCCGGGAATATTCTTTAAGAATATGCTCGGGAATATGCTTTTTTTTTAAACGGGAATATTCTTTTTTAAAAAGAATATGCTTTTTTTTGCATAGGAATATTCTTTTTAAAAAAATATGCTGCTTTGAGGCGGAATATTCTCTTGGGCTACCGCATATTTATTTTTATAAATCGCATATTTTCACTATACTTCAAGCGAATATATTTATTAGGTACCTTAGATTTACGTTTGCAACAATATTAACCCTTTCGATTCCTGTGGCCGATATATCGGCAATGGGGATTTAAGGTAAAAGAAAACCTACAGATATTTCGGCCTTACTATAGTATTTTAATAGAACGGGGGTAGGTTAGTAGTTGGTAAATTTGCAATGTTAGGGTCGATAGTGTTAATTATTTGTTTTTTTTTTATGAATTCTATTGATGATTTTGTAAAAGCTTCAGTTAATGCCGAAACGCAAGAAAATATATAGAAAAAACGTTTATTTTTATGCTATAAATACTTCTAACAATTAAACACTATCAAGCTTAAACAAATATTTTATTCATTGCATTTTACAATTAAATTTTTAAGTTCTCAAAATTGAAACTTCTACGATTGTCTGCTAAAACGGTCTTATACTTGGTAAAAACTCGTTCCACGTCGCATGAGACTACTGGGGCATATTTCAAACTGGTCATTTCTTCGGCACTTAAAATTTTTAAATTATCTATGCCATCCAAATTTCCTTCATTTTCAAAAGCCTTCCCACTAATAAGTGCATCGAGAGGTTTTAAAGTAGCAAAACCTTTGTTCTTTGAAATGACATTCTTAATCTTTTTACGAAATTGGGAGTCATCCATCTCCTCAAGTGTCATTTCGACCTCTTTAATTAATTCAATAGATTTTGAAAGACTCAGCCCTTTAGTCTCCAACTCTGCAATATTTTTTTGTTAAAATGGAAAAACTGTTGGCGATAAAGCCGAGATCAAATGGCAGTGATTCCTAATCCAACAGTTTTTTGGACTCCAATATACTTTGGGCCTCTGTTGAATCTAGAGACATTATGACCGGAGTAATTTCGGGCAAATGTTTGGCGTAATAATGCCCTGCATCTAACCACGTACCCTATCTTGTTACAATGGGACTCGGTGGAAGGGGCACTCCTGGGGCTAGTTCCCTGAACTTTTCGATCCGATCGGGTGCTTTTAAAAATATACTTTTTACAGTTGAAATCAGTTTATTTACTTTTGGGTGCACCTGCCTGACTAATTCCGCAACCCTGTGCAAGCCATGGGCCAAACAAGTTACGTGCACCATTTTCGTTATAAAACCTGAAGAGCATTCATAGCTTTGGACATATATGCAGCTGCATCAGTGGTTACAAAGAGCATATTATTATAAAGGACTTGCTGCGGCCACAAAAACTGCAACGAATCGTAAAAAAAAGCAGCAATTGTAGAATGATTAACTTTTCGCAGACATGCAATATTTCCCAAATAGCACTTGCTGCGTTCCTCTTCTAGCCCAAGAATGCCAAACACAAAGTAATCAATAGAATGCTGCTCTACATCAGTGGTTTCACCAATCGAGACCCACAGTTTCTTTCCAGCAGCTTTTTCTCTGAGTGACTTCACTTTTGCTTCGTACACTTCACTAACGTAATATTTTCTTAGTGTAGTCTGATTTGGAATATTTCTATGTGTGTTCCTATGAAGAAAGTCTTTGAACACATTATTGCTCAGTTTATGAAACGGAATATCCGCTGCAAGCAACGCTTTGCATAAGTCAGCGTTGAACAAATTATTCGTACTGGCTCCTCAATCAGTTGCTGCAGTAGGAACTTCGCCTAACGTTGCCGTGTAAGGTCTTTTTTGCCAGATGTGCGTTGGTTTTTAAATGCTGCTTTATTAGAGATGTTTTACAACTTTTGATCAGTAAAAAAAAATCAATTATTTAATGGTAATATATACATTTAAAGGAAGGGTTGAAAAAGTTATTTGAAACCGATTAACATTTATTAATTAACGTAAAAAGTAGATAAAATAAATTGTAAATTTCAACGTTCAATCAAAGTTTAATACAGCTAGATTTACCGTTATAGAATTTCAAAAACAAAGCTACTATAACAACACCAATCTATTAGTCAACTATATTGCACATTGTATGTATTAAAGTTTGTTCCTACCTGGATATTGCAGTATTTGCAGGTTAAGCAATTGCCAGTTAACTGGTAATCTTCAAATTCATCGGCATATCTTGCCATCCGTTCAGCAGGAGTGCTAATTATTTTCGGCATTTTTTTTTTAGTTTTCTTTTTTAGATCTTGTAAATTCGTTCCGGGTACTAACACGCTTTGAGTATCTACAAGGACGAGATGTATGTACATATTTATATATATGCCTATAATATCACTTTTTTTTAACAGACCAAATTGCCCTACTCAATGTATATACTGTTTATATACTGTGAACAACTGACCACTCTATGTAACTTAAATATTTTATTTATTGCATTTTATAATAAAATTAGTCTTTAAATTATCAAAATTAAAGCTTCTTTTGTTGTCCGCTAAAATTGCCTTCTAATGAAAAAAAAAACTCGTTCCAATCGTAGGAGATTACTGGACCATATTTAAACCTGGCTATTTTGGCGATACAAATTGTAGTTACAATCCTTTGGACACACGGGGCCGATATATCGACCCTGGATACCTAGGGCAAAAAGGATACGCGGATATTTCGTCCCTAATATAATCCTCTAATCGAATGGCTCTCATTAGGAACCAAAGGTTATTGTAAATTCACAACTACGAAGGTTTTACCATGTTTAATTTAATTTATATAAAAAAGAAAATTTCGTAAAATTAAGACTCGTATGCAAATATTTATTTCAACATATTTTCGGCACAACTTATTCCATAAATATTTTGCATATTCTTTTTTTTTTAAGAGAATAGGCTTTTTGTTAAAGGAATATTCTTTAAAAAAAAAATGCTTTTTGTTAAAAGAATATTCTCTAACGAAATATATGCAAATAATATTCTTTTGTAAAAGTATATGCTTGTCACAGCCCTAGTTATTATGTCCGAGCATGCGAACTGTTTCTTTAAGTTTTCTCACTTTTCAGTGGGCCTCTCTGTTTATTATTTTTACTTCATTCCATAGGGGGCGATGGTCCCCCTCTCCATCCAGACATGGTTGGCTATACCCGATTTTTCCGTCTCCCATTTAGTTACTGCTTTTCGGTGTTCTTCCACCCTTAAAGTTGTGATTATAACAACTAAGATGAGGAAGTCTGTTCGACAATCTCAATATGATGAGGAAGTCAGCCCGACAATCTCAATAAATGAAAACACCTGATCTCAAAAATACGGAGTGGAATATATCATAGATCAGTAATAGCGTGATTGACTATGTTAACGCATGAAAACCTTACAAAAAATTGATTAAATAAAACGGTGTATCGAATAAATGTATTACATAAATGAAAGAAACACACCCATTTTGTTTTTATAATTATGAACATGTCGGCGTGTTTCAGTTAAAAAAATGTGGGTGTTCACAGATGAAATAAAATATGAAAATAGAATGTAGCATGCATTTTAAAGCCAGTGAAATAATATAACACACTATTTGCGGAAACCGATTTTATTCAACACCATAGCTTCACATTATGAATAACATAATTATAAACATACGTTCATTGTTATTTCAAGTTTAGTGAACATTGTAATTTTAATAGAAGATATGGCATGATTGCAACTGTTACTTTCAACTTTTTTAGCAAACAACCTGTGACTTTCAGTTTCAAGTTACTGTCATCGACAGATAGAAATACTTTTTTAAAATTTTACCAAAATAAACTAAGCGATATTTTATTTCAGGTTTAACCTTTGAACTCAAAATAACACAATTTAACGTTAAAGCAATGCATATTGACGTGGAAGTATATTTTCAAGTACATCATTGAGAGGAAGAGATAAAATTGATTCTTGAATAGATAATGTCACATTAGCGCATATTATTTGTTTGATTTAGGAGTTACCATTTTTTAAATCCCCATGTATGTTTAGCAATAAAATCGAAAGTGGCTTTAGTTAGAGGGGGGTTTACAGGTTGACTATATATAAGAACCCATTTGGGCCACTATCGTGGAAATAACAGTACGGTAGAAAAAAACTATCAACATATGTTCGTTAGAGGATAGTAAAAGTTGAGAATATCGCATCGCACCCTTGATTTTTAGTCGGATTTTATTCTGTAATGTTACAGAAATAAGCATAGGTAATAATATGACGCACATGCATTGGAATTTAAATAATATCTCTTTAAAATTAGGGTTGAACAAAATGAAATGTATGCATGGATATAGTAATATCTTAAAATCTAAGTATGTATTTTGCAATTATTTCGAAATTTAAATCATATATATATATATATATATATATATATATATATATAGAGAGAGAGAGAGAGAGAGATAGAGAGAGAGAGAGATCGACCTCGGATCACAGCCTCCTTCCTAAGGAAGCAAATAACCCCAAACTACTATAAAACAATATACACATTCCCAAACCGATAAAAGCAAACACACACACGCACACACACGCGCGCACACACGCACACACCCACACCCGCACACACCCTAAAGGAAAAGAGAAAAAACCATTAGGAGAAAGAAATAGCGACTACAGCCAGGTCAACGGTCTCCCTAACAAGCCCAATAAAAGAGCAATAAAAATTGAGCATTCCAATGAATAATAAACACTTACAAGCCTCCACCCCTTGGAAAAAAAAACTTCAAATTAACTACAAAAATCACCATTTTTACATCTCCAACACATTTGAAAATAATTTCTGACGAGGACGCATCACAGAACGTCTGAAGCGCGTAAAAACGATTTCAATGACTTAAAAACATTATTACAATGATCCAAACATAATTCTCAATGAAAAACCAAGACACGGAATAATAAAATAATGTTAAAAAATACACATTGTTGGTGACTACACCCTTATTTACATATATATATATATATATATATATATATATATATATATATAAATATATATATATATATATATACGAGCAAACAGTTAATAAAACATGTTAAAAACACTTTGAAATGAGTGTTTCTACGTATTTCTTAATATTTATAATTTAATAATCCTTTATTCTAATTCTTTATCTCTTCTTTGCATGGCCGGTTATTTATCTGCATGTTCTGCTTTATTCTTTAAAATTTCCTAACTATCTAATATATCAGTCTATCCACACTTTCATATCTTGTCTGTATATTTACTTATATTTTATATAGGATTTACTTACTTTTTTTTTTGCTTTTTCCTGAATTGTCAGATACTGGCCATCCTCTCCTTTTAAATACTTTTTATTTCATTTTTTTAAATTTATTTTTATTTTATTTTTTATTTATTTATTTATTCCTTATCTATTATTTATTTTCTATTGATTTATTAATTAATTTATTTATTTATTAATTTCCATTTAGTGTGTTCTAACAACTCTTGCTGACATTTTTTTAAGTGATGACCTGTGCATTGCAGTTGACTTATATTATTTTGCTCTCTATATTTTTTTCGCGCCTTTAACATTTCCGGTCTTGGTCATTTTGACATTTGTTTCCCTTTATTTTATATTTTATATTTAACTCTATCATCATTTTTTTCTCTCTCCGTTTTTTCTCTGTCCTGTTTTTCTTCCCTGATCTTTCTTATTTATATTTATGTTTCAAAAGTAGATTGAAAAGCATATCTTATTTTTCTTTTATTAATATTATTGGAATCTTTTCCTTTTTTCCTTGTACACACTTTTTTTCTGAATTATTCTATGGATTTCTGGCTTCGGATTATTATGGACCATCTTCACATTACGGGATATGCTTGGATTCCACTTGTAGAAAATGGAAATTCTTTTAACCTTTTTGAAGTTATACATTTGGATTTTACCGTCACTGCCACCAGACTATCCATTCATGTGTAATAACCTTTTGCTTAACCCTATCCCCTCTGCTTCACATTTTTGTTTTCAAGTAAGATCTTTGACTAATTTGTTGTTTCATCAAATAATTTTGCATGCAAAATCCGATCCCGTATTTTGCTAATTCCTACTTTCTGATGAGAAGGAAAGTATTTCTTCGACACTCCGCGGATTAAGGACTATCCATTTATCAAGTGTTTCCTTTTCAGAGTAAATATGTGTTTAACTCATTTCAAAGTGCTTTTTAACATGTTTTATTAACTGTTTGCTCGTATATATATATATATATATATATATATATATATATATATATATATATATATATATATACCGATATTCGAAAAGAAAAGTGGTAGCTTACAATTCACTTCTCCATTAACGTTAATGGCTGATATAACAAAAGTGCCTGCTGCAAGGCTTATTTTAAAAAATTCAAACACAGCTACTACATAACGCATGCATATTCGTTATACTGTCGTTCGTCCACCACATGACACATTTTTTTTTATTTTTTAAAGTTTCACACTTTTGTACTGGTTTTCCCTGGTTAAAACCTAAAGATAAAATTAGGCATGAATTTTAATAACTCATACATTAAGTTTAATGCCCGTAAACCAAAACCTTATAAAGAAGTTTGGTAGGACATTTTTAAAACAAATTCATAAACGCAAACATAAATAAAGAAAGATGTTTATGTTTACTTTTTACTGTAAACTTTTTACGTAAATACTACGCATCTGAATGAATATAATTACACCTAATAGTAAGGTTACGATGATCATTCTATGAGAACAGTGAAGATCTAATAAAAAATTAATGTACATGGATGTTTAAAAGAATATGCAAATTAGATAGACGAATTTCACGACAATCTATGAAGTTTTATTTTCATTTTAAATGAATGTAAAACAGAGTTTTTATTATGCATATCAATGCACAGAAAATAAGAAATGCATATATATATATACATATATATACATATATATAATATTATATTTTTAAAGAGAATTAGACCTAAAATGTAAAATGCATAGTTCAATTTAATTCATTAATAAATGTATTAATACTTTTTCAAAGGAAACATTACCTATTTCACTGTAGATATATAATAAGCTCAATAAGTATAGAAATCCTAAATCTATATGCATATTGGGAAAACGATTCATGATTGTGAAATAATATTCAGTGCAGCGTGCAGCAAATAGTTTTGCATGACAGAATCCGATCCCGCATTTTGATAATTCCTACCCTCTGATGAGAAGGAAAGTATTTCTTCTAAACTCCGCGGATTAAGGACTATCCTCTTATATAGTGTTTCCTTTTCAGATTAAATATGGTTTTAACTCATTTCAAACTGTTTTTTAACATGTTTTATTAACTATTTGCTCGTATTGTAAGCTATATTTCCTATTTGGTTTTATCGACCTTTTATATCTGGCTGAGATAATTTTATAAATATTAATTCTTTAATATTTATAATATACTTTAATTTTACCATCTTGGATCTTTTTTTAAAATTTAATTGTAATTTACATACATACATATATATATATATATATATTTATATATATATATATATATATGTGTGTGTGTGTGTGGGTGTGTGGGTGTGTGTTTATATAGTCGTCAAGTTTGCTTTATCGTAGCTATTGAGAGTAAAGAAGGCCGATGCACATGACGGCGTGACGTCATTATCAGATGCACTTGTAGGGATATGATCTAGGCTATCAACAGAAATTTCGCATAGTTTCAGTTTGATGTCTAAGATGGTGTATTCTTGCGTTGTTACAAATTGCCTGGGAAATTATCCAAACGACTCCAAAGTACATATATTTTCTCATCCTAAACTTTCTCAATTATGATACGTGCCATTAGAAGGAAATATTTTATTCCAACCAAATATAGTAAAGTAAGTGATAGTATTTGTTAATAATTAAACGTGTATTGAATTATAACTGTATTCAAGTACTTTCATAACGTTTGATAAAATTGTTAATATCAATAAAAGTACTTTCATAACGTTTAATAACATTGTTAATATAAATTAAAGAAACAATGCTATTTATTTCTAATACAGCAAATATTATGGTGATATCTTTAACTGTTTATTTACTTATAAGGCTAAACAGTCTATCAGGAAGGTTGACAATTTAATTTTATTTTGTTTTAGGTTTTAAAATTATAAACAAATAATGTTTACATGAGAATAATTGTGAAAACGTTTTTTTTTTGAATAATAATAAAATATTTCATTGAGTATGTCAAATATTTGAAAGTAGTATATTTTTTTCTAAAGTCGGTTTGAACATTATTCCCCTCGTGGCTATTAATGAAATTAGCCGTGACTGAGCGTTATATATTAACATTGATTTTTTCTTTTTAGAATTATAAACAAATAATTTTTACATGAGAATATTTGTCAAAAATATTTTTGTTATTTATTAACTTGCCTCCCCACGAGGGCACAGTTAGACACAAGGTCTGTTTTTATTGTAGGAAAATTTAGCTTCCAAAAAAGGGGCACTCTGGATAGGAACAAAAATAAAATAAAAATTGTCTCGTCATGAAGGATTTCTCCTCCACTGACCGAGGACAGAACAAATGAAGTGTAGCATTAGAACAGATACTACACTGTGATTATTATTATTATTGTAAATGTTTGTTTACTATTTTTCCTAGATTTTAGCAATAGTATTATGGTATGAATGTTTCCTTTACTTATGTTTTTAGGCATGTGAACATCATTTTCGGCCTGAGGATGTAATAAAGAAGTCAAGATTCGATGATAAAATGTTGTGAAATAAACGCGCAATATGAGAACATCAGTCCGAATAATCTCTAAAGTTCCAAAAAATAACATTCAACCCATGTGATTTTTCTCTAAATTAAATTTAACAAAATATGTCTGCACTAGTAACTTTTGTTTGTTTGTATTTAAATTATTTGTTTGATTTCATTTTTTTGTATTTTATCGTTTATTTTCATTCCTAAAATTATTCATCGATGGTTTTCACTTTTAAAATTATTCATCGTTGGTGGGTAATATGTTTTTAAATTCTTTTTTTCCTAACTTCATAATTCAGTGTTATCAATATTAAATTGTAATATGCTTTAAAATTACTTAATTTTACATGGATAATATTTATATCTTATATTGAATAAAGTTCAGTTTAAGTATTAATTGAACTGGGTTCCTTTTTCTTTTTAAAAATGTTTTATTGCTCTTTTTTAAAATGCCCCTCATATAGTACTAGCAGTCTGACAAACCTTACCTCCATTGCCTGCATACATTTTTCAGTTAACAGGCATTCTTCGTACTTTCGGTGGTCGTGGCTTTATGCGCAGCTTTTAGAAAGGAATAGATATATATAAATAGAAATTAAGAAACACAAATCATATTGCATTTAATCGCCGTAGCGAATCATCAGACTTTTTTCTAATATATATATATATATATATATATATATATATATATATATATATATATATACATACACTTATATATATATAAACAAACAAACATATATATATATATGTATATATATATATATATATATATATATATATATATATATATATATATATATATATATATATATACTAGCGAGGGGTTCCCGGCGTTGCCCGGGTGTTTGTAGGTGTGTGTGAAAAAACCCGAAATATGAAAAAAAGCAGGTGCCCGTGAAAAAAAACGAAGCCTTTACGCGCAGTTGAAAAATAGTAAAGTGTGAAAAAAAAACAGATGCGCGTTTTTGATTGACGTGAGGGCGATAGGTATTCAGCAGTTAGCACTTTGTGCGGGACAGTTTTTAATGAGGTCAATAAATCGGTTTCCTTGTTTTTAAAAGCCCGGTCCCTGTTTATTAGGGGGGGCGCCTCGTCTCGAAATGAAAGCTACCGTCTGATATGACGAAATTGACACGGACCACATGTTACTTAGCTCTCTAGAGACCACTGGCTTTCAGCCAGTGATTAGAGTCGAGTTTCGCTTTTTGTTTATACCGAAAACCGAATGTAACGCGTGCTAATGCGGGAAATGTCGAATACTTAAAGTTTGAAAGTCAGTAAAATTAAATAGACAGGCGAGCTCCGTGATTAAGTGTGATACATTACAATTTATAGATGATATAAAAAGTATTAAGAAGTTGTGAAGCGAGCGAACGCTTCTCTGAAAGAAGCCTTTTGTGGTCATCGAGGAAAAGCGTACATACATGCATACATACATACATTTTCGCTTTTATATATAGATAAACTAACACTTATATATATATATATATATAAGCAAACTTATATATATATAAACAAACTTATATATATATAAAATAACTTTTATAAATATATATATGTACAAACAAACTTTTATATATATATTTATATATATATATATATATAAAACAAACATTTATATATATATATATGTATAAACAAACTTTGACATATATATATACATATATATATATACACACACACATATATATATATGTATATAAGCACAAAACTTTATCCGTACACCTTTTCCCCATATATAAAAAAAATTGCACTTTGTATCTTTATTTCTATTGAAAAAAAAACAAAAAAAAAACACACGTTATGTGAGGTTATGACAATAATATCTTGCTATGCTTAATACCTGAACGATTTTAATAAAATACATCAGCTTGTAGAACCGACATCCTCTAAATATGTCTCTAGTTACTAGTAACAAACTGATTCAAACATGCTTGTTAACGTGAACCTTCAAAGTAATGCTTATGTAAAAACGGAAAAGTATATCTTACCCTACTTCGGTATTAAGCCCTCTTTTAGGAAGCTGGTTTGAAATTCATTGGTTCATTTTCCTCGTGAAAATATTAACGTGGAATTATATATATATATATATATATATATATATATATATATATATATATATATATATATATATATATACAAACGTGAAATTATATATATATATATATATATATATATATATATATATAAAATATTAACTTTAAATTATAAATAAATATGTAATTAAATACAATTTGGGCTATCGGGTTTCAATCCTGATTTGAGGTAGTTGCTTGTCTAGCCGCACTGATATATATATATATATATATATATATATATATATATATATATATAATTTTTAAAATATAATTATCCACTAACACGTGTTTCGTCGTCTACGACTCACCAGAGTGGCTGCATCTTGCGAGATTCGAAATCAGGACCCAAAAGGAAGCCTAAACCTCTACCACGGGACCGCCTCGCTTGATTACTGAATGTATCGCGTTTTTATATAGATGTTTTTATTTGTTTTTTGTTGGCGATACTCTTTGAACGAATTCAATTATTTATACGAAAGTGCATTTTACCTAAATGCGAGTTGGGAATAATTTTCCCTTTGCCCAATTTGGTACTCCCTAAATGGGGAGCGACATATATATATTTTTTTCGAATCTCGCTAGATTCAGCCACTCTGATAAGTCGTAGACGACGAAACACGTATCAGTTGATAATTATATTTTAAAAATAATTGAATTCGTTCAAACAGTATCGCTAACAAAAACAAATAAAACAGCTATACACACACACAAACACACACACACACACACACACACACACACACACACATATATATATATATATATATATATATATATATATATATATATATATATATATATATATATATATACTAAACTACCCGTGGGTCAGTATTTTATATTAGCTATTGAATTAATGTATGGACGTGACACTTGTGACGTAAACAAAATAGTTTTTATGACATAACAGAGACATTTCTATGAAGTATATTAAAAATGAAAAAAAAATATAGATATATTTCTTTGAGTTGTTC